>NC_059381.1:6014388-6221888 GCF_019703515.2 Myxocyprinus asiaticus
TTATTATGTTTTCAATCCCTATTTTAGTTAGCGAAAATATATTTTCACTGCTAGTTTGTGTCTTTGCAATAGTTTTGTTAACATAATAACCTTGACATACAGAGACTAACATCATCGACAGCCACTGGCTGAATTTACACCTCTACAGGAAGTGACATCATGGCCTACATCCTGTCCGGTCTTGTGGTTCTTTTACTCTGGACAGGAAAGAACCACCCAGCACATGTGACCATTACGTGACCTCTAGTGCCCTAAGCTCTCTCTTTGTAGACATGGCACTCATCCAGGCCTCATGACCATGCAACCTCAGGGCCAGGAGTGTATATGAGTGTGTGTGTGATTAGTTTTACATCCTGAGGGCCATTAGACTGGATTTCACAGCTCTATAAATCCTAAGAATGCATTTGTACTCTTTATCGCTCCCTGTTTCTCTTTCTAGTTTCTCCAGGGTCTGTTGCCTACTTTAAAAAAATAACAGTATGAAAGTCCATGTAGATATTGAATGACATGCTGATATTAAACACCTAACTCACAGTTATGTGAGGTCACCCTGCAGGCCTAAAGCAGAAGAACAATAACAAGAGAGATGGATGTGACAAAGTGTAGAAAGATGTTCCAAAATTCTGCAACAGATGTTTTTCTTTTTGCTATCACTCAAAAAAGGATTTTTGCTGCTTGTTCAATTCACTTAATTAAAATGAACTAAAGCAACAGAATTTTAGAACATTTTGTCATCTTGATTTCACTGCGTTCTATCCATTAATATGTGTGAAATGGAAGTTTACTTAATCCATTTGAGTTGGAATTACATGACTACGTGCATTTGTTGAAACTGGGCAAGGGATTTCCATTTCACAGCATGTTTGGCATGGGACTCGATAGGTAGAGTAAATGTAAAAATGATTGTTATTTTATGTGTTTTTGTGCAAGGGGGATACATGTTAGTGTTTAATGTTTTGTTATGTTGAGATTTAGAAGAGTTTCTGATATGTTGGAGTTTTGGGGGTTACCATTATGGTGAAAAGTGGAGCTTGCTGTAATGATGAGGACAGGTAGAATATGCACATGCCATTGACTGCTCGCTTTGTTGAGCAATTGCTGTGCTAACTATAGCATAGTTACTAAACTACACTTAGTAGTGCATCCAGCTAGCATGTATTTAGCATGCTAACATAGACTTTCATTGGTTAATACATAAAGAAATAATTTTATTGATTGATATGTCTAATTTTGTTGGGTTTACCCAATTCATCAAGGTTCTTTCTACACAAAGTGTTTGTGTTGAGATTACATAGTATTTTTAAGTTAAGAAAGCTCATTTCAAACACTTGCAACCACTGTCCACAACTGAATCAAGTTTAGTCAAAGAGCTATTCTTTTTAGTGTGATCACATTTACACAATAGAAACTTTTTACCATTCCTATGTATGTATTTTATTGTTTTTTACTTGAAGAGCCACATAATGTGAAGAAAATTCAGAAAAAATTAAGGTGAATATTGACTGTGCATCATTTCCAATCAAGCCGTAGGCACATTTTGTCAAATAATGCAAAAAGTGTACAATTGTTAGTTAATTCTGTTTTTAAAATACATATAAAGTGAGATATTAAAGATATTTTAATATCCTTTTAGTTTATAGTTCAGAACAAACTTTTCTTTTTGTATATTCATTTTTCAGGCCTCTAATCTCAGAGATATGGGGCTCTCAGTGTGGCTTAATGCATAAATGTTTTAATTTTACACATTTTCAGTGGTCGTAAACCAAATGTGGGTCACATGGCATGAAGCAGTTTATTCTTGTCCAACCAATCAAAGGTTTGAAAACTAGAAATGTACCTCTGTTTATTCACATTAAAACAATACTGTCAAAATCTCAATTTTTTTTATTTTTTTTATCCCCTTTTCTCCCAATTTGCAGTGTCCAATTCTCACTACTTAGTAGGTCCTCATGGTGGTACGGTTACTCACCTCAATTCGGTTGGCGGAGGACGAGTCTCAGTTGCCTCCACTTCTGAAACAGTCAATCCGCGCATTTTATCACTTGGCTCGCTGTGCATAACACCGCGGAGACTCACAGTATGTGGAGACTCATGCTACTCTCCGCAATCCACGCACAACTTATCACGCGCCCAAATTGAGAGCCAGAACCACTAATCGCAACCACAAGGAGGTTACCCCATGTGACTCTACCCTCCCTAGCAACCGAGCCAATTTGGTTGGTTAGGAGACCTGGTTGGAGTCACTCAGCACACCCTGGATTCGAACTCGCGACTGCAGGTGTGGTAGTAAAATTGCTATTTTCAATAGACCAAAAATCACTAATATACAATACAATACAACTTTACTGTCAACTATGGTTAAAATATGACTTTGACCACACCTGCACATTTACAAACATCATTAGTCACAAAAACAGTAACATTTAAGAATTTTATTAAGAATAAACGACACATGATTTGACATGGAATAACCCAGTTACATCACAAATAAAATAAAGACTACTGAACTGTACTGAATAATAACCCTGATGTACGTACAGTAAGTATTTACAAGTATTGGTCTCTCTGTCTCTTTCTCTCTTTCCCACTTCCTAAAGTTTCCTTTTTCTTCCCTCTGGAGTTTTGATGCACACATCCTTGGCACGTCCTGTCCACTGCACACCGTGCCCTACTGTGTTCTGGGATGTCTTTTGTAAGCGAATGTGCATGTATCATTTTGTCCATGACAACAATAGATGTTGTCAAGCTTCCTGTAACATCATTAATCTAAAGTCAACCTATCGGCCCTTAAGAGTCACATGGACTTCACCCCCCATTTCTTCATGTGGTATCATCTAAATGGTCTTTATTCAAGCCAAAATTATTATTTATTATGACCGAATCAACTTGACTACAAAGGTTATACCAACAAAAGTCATTTTTAGTTTGTTAAAGTTCATTAAGGTAACATTTGATCATATTATATGTATTAGCAATAGTAATAGTGATGCTTGCCTTAGCACAAGCATTGTTTAAACCAAGATGTTGTTTTGAGGAATCCAAATGAAAATTATTTTGAAGTACTTTTGTTTTTGTTTTTAAAGTGAAAACTCCTCATCATCATTTGCATTCTCTTTCTTTCAAAGTAGGACTTTATAGTCTTACTTGACAGTGTGTGTGTGTGTGTGTGTGTGTGTGTGTGTGTGTGTGTGTGTGTTGTAGATAAGAAATCTGGCTCACTGAGGTTACGTGACCCACTGTGTGTTTACAAACACTGCAGCCGACCCCAATAAATCACTGCCAGCAAGTGTGTGTGTGTGCGTGTGAGAGAGAGAGAGACAGAGAGAGAGAGAGAGAGAGAGAGAGAGAGAGAGAGAGAGAAAGCACAGGTGCAGCAGATGAATCAAAACGAAAATCTTCCCAAGAGAGCACATTTTCACCTTTGTAAATCCATAGATATATAGTACTATAGTTTGGCAGGTCATGACCCTTAAATGGGTTTCAGGTCTGTTCTGATATGGTCACGGACCACAGGGGGGAAAAAAAACAACAACACTGTGCAAATAATAAAATACAACTAAATATAACTGTATTGTTATGATAGCAAAATAAAAAGGCTACTCATATCTATTGTAGTTCATGTCAAAGGCCAAAGGTCCAGTCAAACTCTACAGTACAGTCACTTGATTGAAGCAAGCTAATTTAGGCAGATGTCATCATGGACAGGGCGCGTGACATGCTTTCATTTTCAAGAACCATGAACAAAACTATTCAGGAAAAAGAAAATTCAACCCAGACTACATTAAATACAGGTTTACTTACAATGAGGATAAACAAGGTTTGTGCCGATCACAATATTTGTTGTGCAGTGAATCATTGGCTGCAGAGAGCACAAAACCATCAAAATTCATAAGAAAAATGTCATGTTATTAATATTGTATATTTTTGGGCTTAAACAATTCGTGTTTACAACCAAAACTGGTATGTTTTTTTTTTTTTTTTTTTTTTTCTGGTTATGCTGATTAACCAAGGAAGTCGTGCTGGTTAAGCTAGTCAAAATGCCTTTTTGGAACACCAGCACCTTCACAGAAATCTTCCATTTTTAAAAATTAAGAAAGTTCACAGGATAAATTATAAGACGTTTGTAAGAATGCTCCAAAGTGCAATACTGTATATTATAAAAAGAACAGACATTTTTTAAACAAATGTTTTCTCTATCCTATTTTTTATATTTACACATTTCAATTTCATAACACAATTCTATCAAATTGGACTGTGCAGTTTTTAACAAAATGAAATCATACAACTTTATATATATATATATATTATTATTATTATTATTATTATTATTATTATTATTATTTAAAGATTACTCAATACAATTTAATGAAATTTGGTGATGAAATTGAAAGGCATAAATCTTAAAATTATTGTTTTTTAGTGTAAGCAGTCTTTTTGGGAATACAAAATAGTATTTTTCTTAAGCTACAAAATAATAAGAAAATAAGTAGTTAAGAAGAATTGTATTCTTAAAAATGTTTCGTGAATCCATCCCCAGAATCTCATATTGTGGACCAGCATTCAAAACACAACATATGCTCGTAATATTAATCAATTTAAACTTGATTGTAGGGGCATTTTTGTGTACGTTTATTTGTTAAACAATGTAAAATCTGGATCCAGAATTAGTATTAGTGTGTTGAGTATGGGGCTTGCAGCATGGCTGAATGGTGAAGAATGAATGTAAACAGTCTTTAGATTCCAAAGAGAAAGAGAGGGAGGAGAGATGAAAGAGAGGCGAGGTCAGAGGACAGTGGGACAGATAAAGGAGTTAATTCTGAGGTCTCGCCATCTCCTCTTCACCTCTCTGAACACTGGAATTCACCAACATTCAGCTGCTAATCACTGTTTAAACACACTTCAGCGCACACACACCAACAACGAGACACAATGCTAGCCCTCACTGACACACACATACACATTGAGAAACAGCAAGTGGGTTTAATCTTTATGCTCTACAAATCGCTCAAATGTCCAAATACGTATTTTGTGCTCCAAGTACGCAATATCTGCACAAGAAATATGCACGACAAGATTTTAAAATGAGACCATGCATCTCAATGAATTCTGAATTCGAAACATCATACAAAAATGATCCGTTGCTTTATTAATTCAGAGGTTAATTAATTCATGTCGAACAATTCATTTAGATGTCACTCATCCTCATGTCGTTTCAAACCTGTATGACTTTCTTTCTTCTGTGGAACACAAAAGGAGGTGTTAGACAGAATGTCCTGCTGGCTCTTTTCTATTTGATGAAAGTGAATGAGAATGGTGAGGTTTTCAAGCTTACTGTGTGCAATTAAGATTTCTGAAGCCATATTTTGTGTGCAAAACAGATTGAAATTAAAAATTGTTATAAACTGAATATCTTGTCCTCCACTTTAGCTCTCACACATCACTGGCATACATTCAAACAGCCTATAATGCATTAAGACTTATACATAAACACTTTTATGGTGCATTTTACGTCATCGTTGTAGATCAGACCAGTATTTAAGTCTTTTTTTACTACACATTCTCCTCCCTGCCCAGTAGGTGGCAATATACACAAAACAACAAAAGAAGAATGTGGAAGTGAAAGTGAAGATTTATAGTAAAAAATGACTCTTTCTCAACCACACCTATCATATTGCTTCAGAAGACATTGATTTAACCACTGGAGTGGAATGGATTACTTTTATGCTGCCTTTATGTGCTTTTTGGACCTCCAAAGTTGTGGCCACAATTCATTTGCATTGTATGGACCTACAGAGCTTAGATATTCTTCTGAAAATCTTTGTTTATGTTCAGCATAAGAAAAAAGTCGTACACATCTGGGATGGCATGAGGGTGAGTAAATAATGAGAGAATTTACATTTTTGGGTGAACTATGCTTTTAATAGCCTCAGTCCCCATTCACTTTAATTGTATGGAAAACAGCTGCCGGTACATTCTGTAAAATGGACCCTTTCTCCATTTCCGAGTTTGGAATGTGGAAGTAAACTATAGTGTGGTAAAATTGTTGACTAGTTTATTTTTTTGTATTTGTTTCTTCTTCTTTTTAACACTAGACATGACATTTTTATGACATATGGCAATACAGAGGACAGTATTCATTGCAAACACATACACACATTCACAAAAAGAAAGGAAAAAACAAAACAGACAGAATGACAGAACATGATGTAGAAAACTCTATTATTGCACAAAGTTGCACGTTGTGTTCAGGTTGTAAAATGTTTGCTTTAAATTTACTTTAATAAAAAAAAAAGAAGAAAAAAAAAAAAAGAATATGTTTGCAACTGTAGATTTATATTCCGAAATCACAGTCTGTGCCAAGGGTCCACTTCTCTTAAAGTCTATGGATTAGGAACAAGCAACAACATGAGGGTAAGTATACAGTATGTGTATATATATATATATATATATATATATATATATATATATATATATATATATAATGATAGAATTTTCATATTTGGGTGAACTATCCGTCAAAGGATATAAAATTCTCACCAGAAGACCCATTCAATCACACTGGATGTTTGTCAACGGACTTGTTATCTGCCATTGTGTTCAGAGTGTTGATGAATACAGTAAACTTGCCAAAATCATCAGCAAACATTATTTGACAACAGGAAATTATGTTTCACTTGTTTTCTAGAAAATCCCCACATTAAGGTCCAGAAAAGAGACAAGAAAAGGAATGAGAAAAGAGCAAACAATATGTCAAATGTTTGTATTTTTGAAGTTTGATCGCTGTGGCAGAAACCGTCAGTACCAGTCATGAACTGTACTATCAGGAAATGGAATCTCAGTTTCCTGTTTCTTTCAAAGGAAAACTCAACCCATTTCTCTCTTTCCCTTTCTCTCTCTACATTTTTTTTCTTTCTACCACTCTGTCTTTTATCTTATCTGTACAGGAGAGTATGGATTGCCGCACTGAGCATGAACTCTGACTCTGGTTAACCTGTGGGGAGTTTTTTGGGTAATCGGAAACAGTGGCAGAATTATTTGGGGACGTTTTGTCCATAGGTTTTCAAGTTTTCAGCAGTTTTATGCTTCATTTCTTGTCAGCAGTAAGGGTGCTGTGGGAAAGAGAGGGCATCTTGTAAAAGTAAAGCTGGCACTTTCTTGGCTGCTTTTTAGAAGTCAGGTATCAGGAATATGTGTACAGTATGTAAGAATGTATGTGTGTGTGTTATTTTGGATTCAGTAATTCACCTTTCACCTAAAATCGGACGTATGTCCTCCTTGCATCAATGTATGTTTTTAGAGGATACTGTGATGTTTATAGCATTAAATTAGCAAAAATTGCAATATAGGGTCCTGGGTAGCTCAGCGAATAAAGACGCTGACCTCCACCCCTGGAGTCGCGAGTTCGAATCCAGGGCGTGCTGAGTGACTCCAGCCAGGTCTCCTAAACAACCAAATTGGCCTGGTTGCTAGGGAGGGTAGAGTCACATGGGGTAACCTCCTCATGGTCACTATAATGTGGTTCACTCTCGGTGTGGCATGTGGTGAGTTCTGCGTGGATGCCGCAGAGAATAGCATGAAGCCTCCACATGCACTATGTCTCCGCGGTAACACGCTCAACAAGCCACATGATAAGATGCACGTATTGATGGTCTCAGACGTGGAGGCAACTGAGATTCGTCCTCCATCACCCGGATTGTGGCGAGTCACTACGCCACGACGAGGACCTAGAGCACATTGGGAATTGGGCCTTCCAAATTGGGGAGAAATAAAAAATAAAAAACAATTGCAATATAACAATAATAAAAAAAACATGTGGCTCCATTGTTCTTATACTTTAGAGCAGTGTTTCTCAACTGGTGGGTCGCAGGTCTGTATGAAGTAGGTCACGGACAGCAGGGAAAGAACGGTGACAGGGTTTTAAAAATTCTTTGGCAGCCACTCAGGCAAAATTTTGGGCAGCCGAGTGTGGAGCGAGCCATTAAAGAACCACTTGCGCCAATGATCTGCTCTGCTCTCCATGCACGCATCAACTAGGCTTCCCTCGATATCACGCCACAGACCACAAAACGTATGCAACCCCAGTGAGAATTTTCTATTTTAAAGGAATATTCTGTGTTCAATACAAGTTAAGCTCAATCGACTGCATTTGTGGCTTAATATTGATTACCACAAAAATGTATTTAGACTTGGCCCTCCTTTTCTTTAATAAAAGCAAAAATCTGGGTTACAGTGAGGCACTTACAACCCAGCAAACAAATTTATGTTGTGTCGACATCACTGCCATTTTTATTATTGCAACATTGTTCGAGATGTATTCTCCACATTGTGTCCACGTAGAAATGTAAGACGTGAGAAGGCTGTGGCAACGTTGTTGCGCAACATTCAGCAACCGCGAGACGACGTTCCAACCACATTGGTTTATTACTGATGCCATTGCAACACACAACTCGATTACCCATTATTTCTTCCTGTTCTTGTATATATTATGGGTAATATTTTTCATTAATTACACACAAAGCCTCAAAATAAAATAACAAATAATGTAATAACATTTTTAATATTATTAATATTTAACATTTATAAATAAATCAATTATAATCAACGTGTCAGTTTCAATTTTGGAGAGTAAAACACAGGCAGCACAGGGTCATATGTCATCAACTTTATTAATACACATTACAATGGTATTGTAATTATTGTAATTGCACTACACGTAGCGTATTAGGTAAAATTAAAGGAATATTCTGGGTTCAATGGAAGTTCAATCGACAGCTTTTGTAGCACAATGTTGATAACCACAGAAATTAATTTCGACTCATCCCTCCTTTTCTTTAAAAGAAATTTTTTTACTTGGTTACAGTGAGGCAGTTACAATGGAAGTGAATGTGGCCAATCTGTAAACAATACTGTTTCAAAAGTATAGCCACAAGACGTGAACAATATGCATGTTAACATGATTTTAGTGTGATTTTTCCCCTTTTTCTCCCAATTTGGAATGCCCAATTCACAATGTGCCTTTTCTTAAGTCCTCGTGGTCGTGTAGTGATTCGTCTCAGTCCAGGTGGCGGAGGACGAATCCCAGTTGCCTCCGTGTCTGAGACCGTCAACCTGCGCATCTTATCACGTGGCTTGTTGAGTGCGTTGCCACGGAGACATAGTGCGTGTGGAGGCTTCACGCCATCCACTGCGGCAACCACGCTCAACTCACCACGCGCCCCACCAAGAATGAACCACATTATAGCAAACACGAGGAGGTTACCCCATGTGACTCTACCCTCCCTAGCAACCGGGCCAATTTGGTTGCTTAGGAGACCTGGCTGGAGTCACTCAGCATGCGATAAAATAATTTATTAATATTTTCTGTGTAAAGTTTGTTGCCACGATGATGTAACAAGGTAAACCCTAAAATGACCATAAAATTGTATGGTCAATAATGTATGTGCTTTTATAAAATTATAAGCTTCACATTTCTGCCTTTTAAAACCTCTAAAAATTGGCCCCATTCACATCCACTGTAACCTTGTTTTTACATTTTTTTTTTAAATAAATAATTTTGTGTGATAATCAATATTGTTACAAATGCTGTTGATTAATCTTAAATGAACCCACAATATTCCTTTATGAATTATAACTTAGCTAAAAAATTAAATAAATAAAAATGTTAAACGTTACAACCTTAAAACCTAAAATCCTTAAGTTATTGTCTCTCTCTCCTTACTGGCAGCTCAGATAGCCTGACTGATGATGGAACAGCTGAAAAAGAAATACATAACATTAGTATAGTGCTGGCACTACCCTAGTTGCACCTAAAACTTGAGACATTTAAACATCTTTTTATTTTATTTGAGGCCTTTGATGGGACAGGAGAGTGCAGAAGTGGCAGAAAATAATAGTGAGAAGAGTGGAAGTGCTACATGTCAGAGCATGTGCTGGCCACGTCTCTGACTACTTACGTTTATATATGATGAAAAGAGGTCCAATGAAGCATCCTGTACATGTGGAATAGCTGGTCACTGTAAAATTAAAAAAATAAAACTTAGTGTTATATCTATATCAGCTGTACAGTACACTAAACAATACAAGAGCACTCACACTGATTAATGTATAGTTGATCAGTGTAAAATTACATTACACAACAGTTAGTTCCAGTCCTCGATGCTTCACTGCATCACTCCACATGTTTGTGCTCATGTCATTCCAAATCAGTCTGAGAGCTCTGCATAAAGCTTGTGGTGGGTATTTTGGTTCATCCCAGTGACCCTCAAGTCTTTTGAATGTGTTCATTAAAAATATTTTTTACAGATTTGTTCACTGATCCATTTAGTGAATATTTCTCTTGATTACATCTACAGTATATGCCAGTAGGTGGCAACAAATGAGCATCTTTTATTGAGGACATAAAGCTGGAAATCTATTCATGTCAGATTGTAAGGATTTCTGTTTAGAAGATTGACATGTACAAAAAATACAATTACTTACTGTTATTTAAAGTACAACTTGAACTTTGAACAATGTCGTCATCTGAAAGGCAAGCAGTTGTGTTAACAATTGCAAAATTGCAAGCAATTTTGTGAAAATGTTGGGGAAAAAAGCACACACAAATATATATATAAAGACAAACAAGTTCATATTTTTTTTTCTCCCCAATTTTGGTATGCCCAATTCCCAATGTGCTCTAGGTCCTCATGGTGGCGTAGTGACTCGCCTCAATCTGGGTGGCGGAGGACGAATCTCAGTTGCCTCCACGTCTGAGACCGTCAATCTGTGCATCTTATCACATGGCTTGTTGAGCGTGTTACCGTGGAGACCTAACGTGTGTGGAGGCTCCCGCTATTCTCCGCAGCATCCACGCACAACTCACCACGTGCCCCACCGATAGCGAGAACCGCATTATAGCGATCACGAGAAGGTTAAACCAACGTGACTCTTCCCACCCTAGCAACCGGGCCAATTGGTTGCTTAGGAAGCCTGAGTGGAGTCATTCAGCACGCCCTAAATTTGAACTCATGACTCCAGGTGTGGTAGTCAATGTCTTTACTTGCTGAGCTACCCAGGCCCCCACAAGTTCATATTTTCAAAACTATGTAACATAATACTTTGGCATTGATCAGCACTTGAACTATGTTCCTGACTCCACACTTGCATTCTTGGTGCTACAAAAAAAATATTCTGTTATGATTGCATCCCTCCTAAACATTTCACTTACGTAAGGCGCGGAAGTCTACAGCTTTTGTTCTGCCACTGGTTTACTACTTATGTAAGGGATAAAATACAGTCAGTCAGTCATTATTATATGGTTACATGTAACAGACATGAAACATTGATTTGAGTAGAGATTATTTTATTTGAGAAGAGAAAGACTGTGCAGTCTCCTGAAACTCCAAGTTCTGATCAACTTGTTGGTGTTTAATGTTATCCACAATACCCAGTTGACTGGTCTGAGCATATCTGTCTGAGCCCAGATGTGTAGTCACTATTGAGAAATATTTGTTATTAAATGCCAAAACTTGAAGATAACGCCTTACCTATAAATGTGCCACATCTCTGCATCCTTCACTCTGGACATCTCAATTTGGTGTGTTGCAGAAATCTAAAAGGATTATTTCTCTTGTATTAATATTGTGTTTATAATACATTGACAGTTTTGATTGTTTGCTTTAATTGTGATGGCTGTCCCATTCAGCTGTTAGATGGCTAGTAGACAGCTTTCATGTCATGTCTGCATTCTGAAAGAAAAGAAAAAAGCAAAGCGTTACTTTTCAAATGTTGTGGTATGACTGAATGTGTGCTGTCCGTGTGTATAACTGCTCTGTGGTCCACTGGCATCTTTGGATCAAAAATATAGTATTAGTAAATAACTGGTCAGCGACCATTATTCATACATTGTAAAACGTGTGTATGCTTTTCTACATTATTACGTACGCTTGCCACAAACTCCAGCTTTTTTTAAAAAATCCAGCGAAATTGTCTTTTGTTTTCTATTCTTGAACATAAGACATTAATCTTGTATATTTAACTTTAAAATTAGTTTTTAAGAAAATACTTAAAATTCTTTAACCAGCTTACCTCAACTTGAGAATGTTCGGCTGTTGAGTAAAAAACAAAACAAAATAACACTGATTGCTTTATTCCAGCACTAGCATGACCTCCTGAGACCCAACAAATGTACAATTTTGGCTTAAACATTTTTTAACATCATTAGAGTCACTTTGACCATGAAACACATTTTGAGTTCTATACACTAAAGTATTAAGGAAAGTCCCAACTTTCTAATGATTTAGGCTAATGATTATGTTTCTGTTCCACCTTTTCACACATTATTTGATGATAGATTCGTTCAAACATACATAAAACTTCTTGCTACAACAACAATTCATGTTTTTGGCTTAGTTGCGTTTCCACATAAGCGGCTCATTGCGACATCCCACTGAAAATGTCACAAAACAAATCATTACAAATTGACACAGAAAAGGCTGAATATCCACTTTAAGATACAGCAATATTAATAAGAGGGTCGTGTAATATCTCACAAATTCACATAAAACATAATGCCAAATTGAACTGCTGGGTATTCGTTTATTTGCACAATGAAACAATTCAAACATTACAGCGGTACATTTCAAACATTTTAAACATTTGAACTCCCAAATTATAGGTTTTGTTTCAATATTTACTCATCTTATTTCACTGATGCAGAAATGAAAACAATACTCACATATCCTCGATGAATCACAGCAGATCTGCTTCAGACGGCCTAACTGTCAATTTAAATTTAAATGGAAATTTGCACTTCAGGACAGTGATGTGTACGGTATATTGTACAGTGGTAGTCAATACAATGTACACACGATTTTAATTAGTGATTCCGAATGATGGTGAAACAACAATGTTGTGACAGCGTGGTGACAACCTTCATCACACAATACTGAATTGCCAACCTTTTGGCCACATCGTCACAACATCGGTAGAAGGTTCGCAATGTTGAGACAGCGTTCTGTGTTTGCTGGGAATAGAAGTCAATGGTGTCAATCCATAAAGGTTAAAATACTCACTATTTCAAAAGTATAGCCACAAGACATGAATAAAATGTGTAAACATGAACTTAGTGTGATAGAATCGCTTACTAACCTTTTCTGTGTGAAGCTTTATCCAATTTTACAACTTTGTTGCCATGACAATGTAGTCAACAAAACCCTAAAAAACTTTTATGATTGTAAAAATGACTTTACAGCTCAAATAATACATGAGTTTTAACAGATGAATGGACTTTATGCATGGCGTATTGCTTACGTATTTCCGCTAAAATCTCAGTGGCTACGCAAACTTCCGCTCTAGTGTTCTACGATAGCAAGCTGTGGTAGTAGCAAACTCTTTCATATTTCGATTAACTATCGATCACATCTAAATATTTTATATTATAATATACATCATTATTAACTAATGTAAACATAACATTTTTGTATATTATATTAAAACAAAACGTTTGAGTTCCAGAAGCTTTAAATACAGATGCCAGCCTCACAATGCAATTGACATCGTTCACAGTAATCCGTGGAAGATCTTGCAACAGTGATGCTGACAGCACACATTGAAACGGTAGGCAAAGATCGATTCTGGTGCTGCACCGGAAATTGCGGTGGCCACTGAGGCTAAATGCAGAAGCCACCGTGCATAGAGTCTATGGACCTTTTTACATATACATGTTGCAGAGTGGAAGTAGATGCATAGCAGGGTAAACGTGCATGGCGGTGAATAGGAGACCACAGCAAATAAACTTTTTGTTAACTCGTTTGCTCCAACAGCAAAAGAAAAAATCAACGATTATGCTTTTACAGCTTTGCAAAAGTAGACAAAAATATACAGCGCTGATAACATCAGTAAGAAGAGAGAAACATGATTTTTTAAACTTATACCAGGGTAATATAATACAACTTACAATTTTATAAATTTACACTAAATATTTGAAAAATTGGAAATACAAAAAAGTTTGCTACATTTATGTTGTTAAAGAAGGCAGAAACGCATCATAACAGGTCTATGAAAAGGGTCCATTAAAGGTACTGTAAGTGATTTTTTCATGGAAAGGTATGCAAAAAGTGTTTCTACTGAAATAAGTGTCATGAGATATCTCACCATTCTCAGTGACAGATCTAGACTTTGTAAACAGCAAACAAAAATGTGTCCACGGGCCACGGTCTGTGAGGCTTTCTGCCAGTCAGTTATTTTATAATAGCGAATTATAGAGCGCAACAGTGACCGTTGGGTTTTTCCCATTCATTTCTTCCATAGACTTTTAATAAAATCCTTCATAAAAGATTTGTGAGCCATAAACCAAACCAACCAGCTCTGAGGTGAAACACAACATCACAAACTTTGATTTGATGCATAAAGACAAAGGTACAAGCAGGGGCATACTGGGACTAAAAAGTGGCCCTGGACTTTCTGTCCCAGAGCGGCCCACCAAACCCGGCCCGCAACACACTACACCATAACACACCAGCTAATTGATTTCATTTTCCAGCTTAATTTCAAATTTTTGTGTTGAAAAAAAAAATTGTAATATTTCTGTTGACTGCTAGTCATGACAACGGGCCCCACCAGTGCAAAAATGATAATAACTTCAAAACATATAAAATTACTGTAAATGTGATGAGTGGATTTTTTAGAGAAAGCACTAAAATAAGCACTTTATAGTTCAGACAAATAGCCAGAATGTCCAGAAACTTTTTTTCCCCAACATACAGATGTTAAGTTAAAATGTGCATTAAAGTAAAATGGAAAGTGTGTATTTTAGGTGCTGTGACATAAAGATCTTTTTACCAGAAGTGCAAATATCATCTTAGTTAATATGAGGTTGTGGAAACAACAAGCATAATAATAATATATTATATATGTATATATAGCAATACAATATCATAGAATGTTGTTTAAAATAGTAAGATGAAGAAAGTGTCACACAGCAGGACACTAATGACAATGCTTAAAATTTAAGGTCAATCACCCACATAACTATGTGTAAATGTTTAATAAAAAATAAATAAGAAAATGAATGAAAACAAAGTTGGCCAGAATACGTACATATATAAATATAAACAAATATAAATATATGTAAAAAAATAAAATAAACATACAGTACCTCTTAAAGTGTAGAATTTTGCAGATATTTTGCAGATTAACTGCTCATATTTTCACTCTGAGTTTGTTGCATCTTTATATCTGCAGTGTTTTAATTCCTTCCCCAGATTATTCTTGAGAAAAAGTGAAAAGCCCAATGCTTTTACAAACACTGTTCTGCTATCCTTTAAACAAAGTAAGCCTTGAAGACTCAAATAGCCACAAAGTAATATTTTTCATGACTTATTTTCTGCATTTTTATCAGGCGTGATCATTATTCAGCAAACTGCACGTCAGCTCCCATTAATGCATTATGGTATGAATAAATTATGCAAATGACTATGTACTGCTCATAGCTTTACTGTTTTCTGATTAAATTTTTGCTGCTGTTATTGTATTTGTTGTAACTTACAGTTATTTGTCATTTTGTGATTATTCAGAGCTCATCTTATACTTAATATGTTGTCTTTAGTTGTCACCATTATTGTGATTTGTATGTCAAATAACTATGTCCATGCGAGGTATGCAGTAAATGAACACATAGGAAAATGCATTATGATGTGCAAATAAATTTAAAACAGAGTTTCACTCTGTAATGGGGTCTGTACAGGCAGTTTGGAGCCCAGGGCGGCTGTCTATGTTGCCTATAAGACGGGCCAGTACTTGCGCAGTAACAGGCTGGCTCAAATTACCCAGTGACCCACCAGGAAAACGTCCAGTGTTCCAGATGGCCAGTCCACCCTGAGGTACAAGGCTGTGTACTTATTCTGTTTCATGAGGGCCCAGACTACAATCCCATGAAGCATTGCGAATTATGTCATTGAATATAAAATGATGGGAATATATAAAACTATTGAGTTTAGTTTGTTTATTATAAGTATAGAAGCAATATATTTTACGTTTATTGCAAAATATCCCAATATGTTCAAATATATACATAGTTTAAGGGTGAAGGGGGACCGACTTGATTACATCATTCACAGTGTGTCATGGGAGCGTGCGATCGCTCCGAGCCACGTTTCGCAGGTTTCGTTGGACATGATTCTCTGACTGGTGGAACTTTCTCTGTTGTGCCATGGGTAATTGTAACAAGGTTTAGGTTGGGAAAGGAGGAGGCGGCTGAACAGTCAATATAATATTTAATAAGAACTTCAACATAAACACACACATGGCAGCTGCATGTGGCTCTCTCTCTCCCATACTGCCACGTTCCGCCGCATTTATCCCTCTCTTCGGCTGATTAGCCCAATTGGGGGCCGGGACACCCTCCTCCTCGTCACAATAATGTAGTTGTTTACAATGAATTACCATGAAAATACACTTGAATTATTGAGGCTTAATGCCATATTCTGATTTATAATTTGTCAATTGAGGAGGCTGTTTCGCTACTGTTGTGTTTGACAACCATGGGAACGTTTGTGTCGGTTTCAGCGGTCTCTGTTTTGGAAAGAGGGGGCGTGGCTAAATCAACGGTGGAAGTTAGAACGGCTAAAATAGCTTACAGCACCTTTAATGTAAAACCCATTCAAAAAAGACAACACTGTGCTATGCGTCAAAATAAAGGTTTTTGTGATTATACATCATCACTCTTACTAAAATGTATTTATATTTTATAGTAGTTGCAGTAACTGTTGTATTTTGACAAAAATGGTACAGTATAGTTTTATACTGTACTAATTTTTATTACAACTGTGGCAGTATCTATATGTGTTTAGACTTGCGTTTTGTTTTTTTGTTTTTTTAAAGTTCAAACACAGGCATAATATTGGTGACACATAATTAACCAGAAGTTCCTCCATACAACAGTTCAATAGCTCCAGCACTACAGACAATATAGACACCTTTACAGCTAAAAAAAAAAAACCTTTAGAAGCTTTAAGACCACCACTTCAACAACAGTATAAGCTTCACATTTCTGCTTTTAAACTCTCTAGAATGCCTTGCCCCATAGACTTACATTGTAAGTGCATTACTCTGTGTGATTTGTTTGTGAACGTTTGTTTTTAGAAACTGAGGTATGAGTGGAAATAATTTTCTGTGGTTATTCTGTCATAGATGTTGATAGTGCTTAAATGAATTATTTGTTAAAGGCATAGCCAGCCTCATTTCAGAATATGTTTATAATTTAAAAGCCTGATTATCGTAATTAATCAGAAATTAACTAAAGAGTCCATAACATGCTCACGTTGTGATCTGACTAAATCTTTTATTTTAAGAACAGACATGTGGTCAGATTAGTCCAATTTTATAAAGTTTATTGAAAGTGATAATGTATGACAAAGTCTTCATTACAAACAGATGTCTGTTGATCAATAGCAGATGAAACAATGAAGAAATGTTGGATTGCATGACAGGTTTTGTCATGTCCTTTCATGGCAATTACAGGTCTAGCTTCTCAGATGTAATACTATGTCACAGGGCAACTGGGTGATGCTGAGAATAGTCTTATAATATATATATATATATATATATATATATATATATATATATATATATATATATATATATATATATATATATACTTACAGTATACTGTATATATTTATATACTTAAAATATTTATATACAGCTTCTGAACTTTTATATCTGGCTTCCAATAATATGATGGGCAGATATACTATAATTATGTGAATAAATAAATAAACACTTTACAATTAATAACATAATTATGTTGTTTGATATGGAGTGCCAAATAAAAAATAAAGCTTGTAAAAAACAATCAAAGTTGAATTAAACATCAATGATTTGGTAATATATTTATTTATTTACATTTGGAGTGTATATTCAAAATTTACATAAGGATTTAATTTATTTTTAAAAATATTTATTAAACAATAAATGTATAAAATCATATAAACAATAATATAAATGTTTCATAAAATAATTATTTATAATAATATAGCTAAATCTGGCAAAGTCAGACCATTTAAGTAGCTAAATCTGATCTAATTGGGCTGTGTTTTGTTTTATTTTACATTTGATGCCACACAGTCTGAGGGTTGTTTATGAGTGTGGGATCGTAGATTTTTCTAAGAATAAACATTGCATTCTTCCTCACGTACACATGCATGCATAAACACACTAAAGCGTTAGTCTTTTCTATCACAAGCATAAACAGTCCTGTGATATAATTTAACAAATAAAACTGTATTCTCTCTCTCTCTCTCTCTCTCTCTCTCTACCTCTTACTCTGTCATTTTTGAGTGTTTTTGCGTCTGTGTATGTGTCTGTGTCTTTGCTCAAACTTCAAATGCTTTGCCGTCAGCAGTGATTATTATGAGGTAATCTGTGATGTCATAATGACTCTCACAGAAATCTAGACCTGGGTCAATGCTCTCTTCGTTTAAGCACTGTAAATATGCCCATTTAAAGACCCTGGGTCAGTTAAACCTTTAGCCTTGAACTCTTTAAACATTACAAGAATAAAAAACAATCCTCCAAACTAGCTTTTACCTGTTTAAAATTGGTTTGGAAACAGACACAGGGCCTTGAACATACAGTATGTCTTTACAATGAGACATTATAGCCCTGCTCAATAATAATCTGTTTCCTCTGGTTTAAAGAGTAACTTTTCACCTCTCCAAAGCTTTAAAAAGTAAAGGTGACTTCAGGGGCAGAAATGTGGAGGTGAGGGGAAGAAAAGAGGAGAAGGAAAGAAAAACAGAAAATGTGTTTGAGTTTTTATGTGCTTTTTATGCATCCTAAAAGTCATAGGTTCAAGTACTATATAAATATTTGGAGTGATATGAGTAACCTATCGTGTTTACATACAGATGTATTTAGCAAACATAAATGGGCTTTTTGATTATTACCAACACCACAAGACCAGAACAGGCCCGTGACTGTTGTGACCTCTGCTGGTTATGATGAGCATTGCCACGAGTTTTCCGTAGCATTGTTTTCTGTGCGATAAACGCACTAAACTTTACAGTCATGCATTAACCTATAACCTACATTAACTCAGTCATAACTTATAACAGTCCGCTATAAACATTATATTTTACTTTAAAAATGTATTTACTGGGATAAGGTTAAAATACCGCTCACTCAATTGTTGCTTTGTCATTTTCAAACGAGTAGGCCTACTTAGCCTTGTAGTTTCATAAAACGTTACATAAACTGTCCTCTCTCTCTCTCTCTTATATGTAACGATGGGAAGTCCCAAATAAACTAGATGAATCAGTTCGGACCGTTTATAAATGAACTGGTTAAAACAAGCGATTCACTGATAGCGTTTAGGAAGTTCAATTCATTTGAGCGAATCGGTTCGTTCAGACGGTTCATAAATGACCTATTAAAAAAAAAAAAAAAAAACATTTCCCCGAGTCACTTGCGTTCGCTCCGATTTTTAAAAAAATTATTATTATTTATTTATTTTAAGCCATACATTTTTTTTTAATCCCCCTTTTCTCCCAATTTGGAATGCCCAATTCCCACAATTTAGTAGGTCCTCATAGTGGCACAGTTACTCACCTCAGTCCGGGTGGTGGAGGACAAGTCTCTGGGGCCGTTTACACGACAACGTTTTCAACTAAAAACGGAAAACTTTTTATGCATTTTGGCTGTTCGTTTACACACAACGGCGTTTTGGGGCCTGAAAACACAAACTTTTGAAAATGGGTTTCAATGTGCAAGTTTTTGAAAACGATGCCATTATCGTCTCTGTGTAAGCATACAAAAACGCAAATTTGTGAAAACGATGACGTCATGTGCATGCGTATTACGTGTTCAGTCTATAGGCATGCGCGTGAGTAATTCAAAATAATGGGCAAGACATTCAAAACTGCAATGGCGGACTACAGGACTGTGTTTATGCTGCTCAAGATTTTGTCCAGACAAAATTGCTCGATGCTTTCGCCATCTTCATTGTTTGTATTCTCCGCTCTGTGGAAGAATGCTTATGTGCGCAGGTGCGTAGTGTTTCTTTACAAAGTGACATCGCCAACTACTGGCCTGGCATGCATAATACAGCGCTTTTAGTCGTTTTTGCGGATCCGTGTGAACGGGGATTGTTTTGACAATGCTGACGTCTGTACGCGAAACTTTTCAAAAACGCAAAGGAAAAACTTTTCAGTTTTTAGTACATCGTTGTCGTGTAAACGTACCCTCAGTTGCCTCCACTTCTGAGACAGTCGATCCACTCATCTTATCACGTGGCTCATCATGCATGACACCGCGGAGACTCGCAGCACGTGGAGGCTCATGCTACTCTCTGCAATCCATGCACAACTTACCATGTGCCCCATTGAGAGCGAGAACCCCTAATCTCGACCATGAGGAGGTTACCCCATGTGACTCTACCCTCCCTAGCAACCGGGCCAATTTGGTTGCTTTGGAGAACTGGCTGGAGTCACTCAGCACACCCTGGATTCGAACTCACGAATCCAGGGGTGGTAGTCAGCGTCAATACTCGCTGAGCTACCCAGGCCCCTGAAGCCATACATTTAATTAATTGCTGCTTTCAATCACTGAGTTTGAAGACAGCACAGATATAGTCAAATTTGACTTTCGCAGACATTTAAATATATATTATCCACGATTTACCACCGTACGCCTGCGAGTCTGTTGTGTGACCGGCGAGTGAACACGCCTACCGTTACATCACCATAAACATATCTCATTCAGAAGTTACAAATGTCTTTGTGTTGTTTTCTGCTCTGATTTGGTCAAAATATTACAAAACATCTGTGATGATCCCATCTCTACACAGAAAGCAACCAAGGCATAGTGTATATGACAAATATGCACTCCTCTTACCTCTACAATCCATATGTATTCTGCCTGTCTTTTGCACAAGAGAACTTGCTGCAACCTGAAGAGTTCTATTGTTATTTGTACTAATACACGGGTCTACTTCTGGTCATGTATGTCATCTGTGCCCAGTGTTGGTCTTGTAAGAAATGTCATATTTGTTACTTTTGGTTCAAGAGACACTGTTACGTTTCATTTGCTGCCACACAGGAGATAAATAACCAGTCTGTGACGAGGAGGAGGGCGGGTCCGGGCCGTGAGGACACACGCCCGGCCCTGAACCGGGCTAATCAGCTGGGAGGGGGATAAAGATGAGCCAGAGGCGCCAGTTCGAGTGAGAGATAGTCCTCGCTGCTGCCGTCCGCCAAAGGAGGACTGGGGACGGAGGGGTCGCTGCCGGCCGCCGTGAGCTGGAGGAATCGCTGCTGTCCGCTGCACCTCTATTTTAAACTTAGAGAAGTTTTCTTGCATTATCTGAGGCAGAAAATGTTAATACAAAAATAATTAAGGGTCTTCCAATACCCATAGGTTTCACCTAAATATATGATAGCCTATTTTTGTATGTAATTATTTTTTTCCTTGCTAACTGCATATTCAGTTATTGTGAACTAAAATATTTACATGTAATTGCATTTACAATGTAATTAACACAATTACAGAGGTATAAAATGATAATTTGTGAGTTTTCACTGCAAAACAACCCCAAAAAAATCAGGAAAAAATGCTGCGAATTCCTGGTTGGACTGAAAAACAATAAAACGACTTGCACTTGAACCTAAGATTCAAATTGAGGCTGCTGAAGAGTAAAATGTTAACGGGGCAGAGAGTAAAGGCAAATTTTTTACACTTAAGCCCCACCAATTCCAGCAAAAAAGCAGTGTGTCCGGATCAAGAGGGAGACGCAAAGAAAGGTGATGCATTGAGAGGGAGATGCAAAGAAAGGTGATGCATCGAGAGGGAGACGCAAAGAAAGGTGATGCATTGAGAGGGAGACGCAACTAACTGTGACGCATCGAGAGGGAGAGGCAACTTACTGTGACGCATCGAGAGGAAGACGTAAAGAAATGTGACCCATCTAGAGGGAGACGTAACTTACTGTGACGCATTGAGAGGGAGACGCAACTAACTGTGACGCGTCGAGAGGGAGACACAACTAACTGTGATGCATTGAAAGGGAGACACAACTAATTGTGATGGATCGAAAGGGAGATGCAACTAACTGTGACGCGAGAGGGAGACGCAACTAACTGTGACGGATCGAGAGGGAGACGCAACTAACTGTGACGGATCGAGAGGGAGACGCAACTAAATGTGATGCATCGAGAGGGAGATGCAAAGAACGGTGACGGATCGAGAGGGAGACGCAAAGAAAGATGACAGATCGAGAGGGAGACGCAAAGAACAGTGTCAGATCGAGAGGGAGATGCAAAGAACGGTGACTAATCGAGAGGGAGACGCAAAGAACAGTGACGCATCAAGAGGGAGATGCAAAGAACGGTGATGGATCGAGAGGGAGACGCAACTAACTGTGACGCATCGAGAGGGAGACGCAAAGAACGGTGACTAATCGAGAGGGAGACGCAAAGAATGGTGACGTATCGAGATGGAGATGCATAGAACGGTGATGCATCGAGAGGGAGATGCAAAGAACGGTGACGGATCGAGAGGGAGACGGAAAGAAAGGTGATGCATCGTGAGGAGGACGCAAAGAATGGTGATGGATCGAGAGGGAGACACAACTAACTGTGACGCATCAAGAGGGAGACAAAAAGAACGGTGACACATCGAGAGAGAGACGCAACTAACTGTGAAGCATCGAGAGGGAGACACAAAGAACGGTGATGCATCGAGAGGAGATGCAACTAACTGTGACGCATTAAGAGGGAGACGCAAAGAACGGTGTCAGATCGAGAGGGAGATGCAAAGAACGGTGACTAATCGAGAGGGAGACGCAAAGAACGGTGACGCATCAAAAGGGAGATGCAAAGAACGGTGATGGATCGAGAGGGAGACGCAACTAACTGTGACGCATCGAGAGGGAGACGCAAAGAATGGTGACGTATCGAGATGGAGATGCATAGAACGGTGATGGATCGAGAGAGAGACGCAACTAACTGTGACGCATCGAGAGGGAGACGCAACTAACTGTGATGCATCGAGAGGGAGATGCAAAGAACGGTGACGGATCGAGAGGGAGACGGAAAGAAAGGTGATGCATCGAGAGGGAGACGCAACTAACTGTGACGCATCGAGAGGGAGACGCAAAGAACGGTGACGGATCGAGAGGGAGACGGAAAGAAAGGTGATGCATCGTGAGGAGGATGCAAAGAATGGTGATGGATCGAGAGGGAGACACAACTAACTGTGACGCATCAAGAGGGAGACACAAAGAACGGTGACACATCGAGAGAGAGACGCAACTAACTGTGAAGCATCGAGAGGGAGACACAAAGAACGGTGATGCATCGAGAGGGAGACGCAACTAACTGTGACGCATCGAGAGGGAGATGCAAAGAATGGTGACGCATCGTGAGGGGGACGCATCGAGAGGGAGTCTCCAAGAAAGGTGACGTATCGAGAGGGAGACTCAAAGAACGGTGATGGATCGAGAGGGAGACACAAAGAACGTTGACGGATCTAGAGGGAGATGCAAAGAAAGGTGACGCATAGAGAGGGAGACGCAAAGAATGGTGTCCAGTCGAGTGAGAGATGCCTGTGGTGGTGGCAGTTCCAGTTTAATTGTATCCAAATCGATGATGTTATAAATATAATCGACATGCTCATATAACTGACATGTCTGTATAAATAAGCAAAAGACCCAGAAGTGTTTTATCCGTGCTCTCCCCCTTCATCGCTGCTAGGTAAGATAACATTATATTGAAAGAAAAATTACATTTTGGCTATGGTAAGTAAACACCAGATTTACCTTTTCATGATTTATAAATAGAAACAAAAATTTTAGCGGCTTTTGCCACATCCCACAGCGCAGCACAATGAAAAAATACAAACTTTTGATCACAAACATGGCGGCGCGGTTATACAATGACGTCACAGGAAACATGTCTATAGGCTGTTTAAGATTTTATATATATGATATATATATATATATATATATATCATGTTAAATATGTATACAGTATATATCTATATTTATATGTACTATATAACAGAACATAACAATGTCATCTGAAAGTTATCAATGTATTTATCTACATTTTGTTAATTATTAAAAAAAATGTGTTACGCTGCATGCTACCATAGTACTTTTTTGTAAGAGGCTATTGATATTAAAATATGGAAGCCCATTTCCGCCACATAAAAAAATAGCTTCGGTAAATCAAAATTATTAGATAAAAAGTTATAATTCTGAAATCAAAAGTCACAATTATGAGATAAAAGTCAAAATTATGAGATGCTAAATCATAATCATAAGTTACTAAATCACAATTATAAGATACTATATCATAATTATGAGATTACTTTTTATCTCATAATTTCACCTATTTAATCTCAAACTTTTGTCTTTTTATCTCATAATTATGACTTTTTATGTTATCATTTTTACTTTTTAATCTCATAATTATGACTTAGTACCTCATAGTATTTTTTATCTAATTATTATGAATTTTGTATCTCATAATGATGACTTTTTTATCTTAATTTTATGATTTAATATCTCAAAATTATGACTTTTTATAATAATCATAATTTAGATTTACCAAAGCAAAATGTTTTTTTTTTTTTTAATAAAAAATAAAATAAAAAATAATAATAATTATGTGGCAGAAATGGGCTTCCATAGTTTTAAACGACAAAACTGTCACCATCGTTTCTCTTTTAGAAAAGACTGTTTAATGTTGATCCATTAAATAATTAATACAAAAAAAAATATACAAATACAAAAAGGGAGAAAGTTTGGGGCAATATTTAATAATTAATAAAGATGATATAATAAGACAACAAGCCAAATAAATAAATAATGAATAAAAACTGAAAGAAGTTTGTGGGCTATAGTCTGATGAACAATTAATGAGGATAAAACATAAGATAAAAATACGCGAATAAGTGAAATAATAAAGAATAATAGCTAATGTAAGATGAATATATATATATATATATATATATAGAGAGAGAGAGAGAGAGAGAGAGAGAGAGAGAGAGAGAGAGAGAGAGAGAGAGAGAGAGAGAGAGAGAAAATATATTGCCTTGTACTGTAATGCATGTTGTGAATGTTAAAAGAAAACACAACACAAACACACGAACATTTACATTATATTATATTTATTATAAGTATCTATATTATACTTATTATATATATATATATATATATATATATATATATATATATATATATATATATATATATATAATAAGTTAAAATATATTTACTATTATTATATTTATTATAAGTATATATATACTATATATATATATTTATATATATAGTATATATATATATATATATATATAAAATAAGTAAATGTTTGTGTGTTTGTGTTTTCTTTAAACATTCACAACATTCATTACAGTACAAGACAATTCAATGTTATATTCACAAACCTTCAACAGAGAAAGTTTAAGTAGAAACTAATTTTTTTTAAAAAACAAAACAGTCTTCTGGGCTTTCGTGTTTTTTGAAATTTTATTGTCACAAAATAACAAAGGGCTGCTTGGAGATTTTGGGTTTTAATCACAAAGTAGTCAGATGAATATAATATTTACCAGTAACAAAAACAAATCAATAATGTAGATTTTTCTTGTTGACATATCATATTTCAAAACAATGAAGTAGAACTGTTGAAAATGCCATGTGACTGTCATGTGACTTTAACTCCAGCTCATACTTCCGGCTCTGAGTAGACGAGGAAGAGTTGCACGTCAGGAGTATAAAGTTTTTTTCTTTCGTTTATTTGTTTGAAAACTGAACAGCAACTGCGTTAAACCAGCGCTACCTTCAATAGAAAGGACACAAGCCCTCCAGAGTGAGTTCTAGTGACCGGTGTAAATGCTCGGGATGTCGGCGAACAGTGTGTCGTACAATGATCAGGGTGGATCTGTGGAATCTGGCGTGGACGCGGCGCAGGAGAGCATCCCCACCACCATCAGCACCGGAGCGGGGTTCGGCCTCTTCAGCACTGACTTCAAGAAGTAAGAACACTTCTGACCTCAGACACAACTCAAACAGAACACAATTCACTCACAGTAGCCTGCAGGTGCTTTTTGGCTGGGTTTTTACTACAGTAAAATTATTGTTGTAAGTAACATTGTATCCATGGTATTTCAGCTGAAATGTTGTAGTGTTATACTAAATTGTCCATTAGGGGGGTTGAAGGAATATTCAGTATTGTTATGGTACTGTAATTGGCATTTTATTTTTATTTTTTTTATTTTTCTCCCCAATTTGGAACGCCCAATTCCTAATGCGCTCTAAGTCCTTGTGGTGGCGTAGTGACTCACCTCAATCCGGGTGGCGGAGGACGAATCTCAGATGCCTCCGCGTCTGAGACCATCAATAACGTGGCTTGTTGAGGGTGTTACCGTGGAGACAGCGCGTGTGGAGGCTTCACGCTATTCTCCGCAGCATCCACGCACAACTCACCGTGCGTCCCACCGAGAGCGAGAACCGCGCATAATAGCGACCACGAGGAGGTTACCCCATGTGACTCTACCCTCCCTAGCAACCTGGCCAATTTGGTTGCTTAGGAGACCTGGCTGGAGTCACTCAGCATGCCCTGGATTCGAACTCAGGACTCCAGGGGTGGTAGTCAGCGGTCTTTACTCGCTGAGCTACCAAGGCCCCTTGTAATTGCATTTTTTGATTTTGAATGTGTAGACTAGAGGTCGACCGATTGTGGATTTTGCCGATACTGATAACTAAGGTGGTGAAAAAGGCAGATATCTGATTAATCGGCCGATAGTTTTTAAAATGGAATTATTGTTTTTTAAAAAAATGTCAGTCTTTCCTTACTGTGATGTGCACAGACATGAGTAAAACCCCAGATGCCAGTTTATTGTGCAAGTTAAATCCCAAACATAACCAGGAAAAAATGAAGATGAAGGGACGTTTAACTATAAACAAGCCTTGAAACACACTGGGGACGCTTATTTTGAAATGTCTGTGCTTCCAAACAAAACATGCACTCTTACAATAATCTACTATGAATTACAATAAAAAATACTGTAAAGTAAACTTTGTCATATAGGCTAATAAATGCTGTGTAAGCAGTAATTCATTAACATTAGATCATCATTCATTAAAAGTATATCAACAGAGTTTGCTTGTCAGTTATTATTAAATACTTTTTCCTTTTCCCAACAACACTCTTAGTCAAAATCAGTATCAACTCAACAATCAATAAAGGTTATATAAAGAAATGTTAAATAATGTCTGTGCTTCACATGCATCTTTTTTTTTTTTTTTTTTTTGTAGTTCGTATTAATAATCGTGATTTAGTCCATAAACGTAATGGTGACAGTGACTTTGCTTCGTTACAATCCTCTACATGTAAATATTCACCAAATTAACCCTTAAATGCATGGGAATTTCACCAAACACTCTTACATAAAGACCCCGCATTTATATCTATCACAGATGGATCAACAAAATGCCCAAATAGTGTCAAATTTTCA
Organism: Myxocyprinus asiaticus; assembly: GCF_019703515.2. Lineage (NCBI taxonomy): Eukaryota > Metazoa > Chordata > Actinopteri > Cypriniformes > Catostomidae > Myxocyprinus > Myxocyprinus asiaticus. The sequence goes on from NC_059381.1 coordinate 6,041,884, forward strand.
AAATATTTTCAAGACAATTAGAAAATAATAGAATAAATATATTTTGATGTTTTCTTTTTCCTATGTCAAAGAGAAAATGCAACAAATCGGACAAATCTACAACAGGATTCATTACTTTCACACTGACATTTCCTGAGAATGGCTCTCAAAAACATATTGAGCTACACATAACACAAGATACACATAAGCTACACAAGTATTTTTTCAAGCACTTATTAAATCTAAATAGATGCACAACTTACATTATTTCAGTTGTACACCCAAATGACAATTGTCCTTTCATACTGTTCATGTGTTAAACTTGCTATAGTTTACTTCCATGTTGTTTCTGAATCAAATAGCAATGTCAAATGTAAATCAAGTCAATCACTGAAACAATAGCACCACCTGTAGTAATAAATAGCATATATAATATGTGTGTACACTCATATGTGATAAAGATAATTCACCATTGTAGTCAATTCATTTTTGCACCAAAAAAAATCAGCATTATATAATATTTAATTTTATGTATATAGCACTAATTTCTCTTGTAATAAACAAAGAAATAGATATCCTGTCATAGGAAACTTATATAGATATGAAATAATCATAAAAAAAATAATTTATGGAAGTGCAAACAACAACAACAACAAAAACTTTTTTGTCCTTAAACGAGTATAATTTTAAACAAATTTTGTGTGTGCAATTTTTAGATTTTTTTTTTGTTTTTTTTTGTGGTACACTATTTCTAAGAGAAAGATTGAGGAATACTAAAGAGAAAAATGGATGAAGTACAGAGGGTGGAATGAGGTCCTGGGTCACTAAGGAACAGAGGTATGCTTTTTTGTTTTTGGATTTTTTCCCCTTTTTCCCCCAATTTGGAATGCCCAATTCCCAGTGTGCTCTTAAGACCTCGTGATCGCGTAGTGATTCGCCTCAGTCCGGGTGGCGGAGGACGAATCCCAGTTGCCTCCGCTTCTGAGATCATCAACCCACGCATCTTATCACATGGCTTGTTGAGCGCGTTGCCACGGAGACATAGCGCGTGTGGAGGCTTCACGTCATCCACCGCGGCATCCACGCTCAACTCACCACGTGCCCCACCGAGAACGAACCACATTATAGCGACCACAAGGAGGTTACCCCATGTGACTCTACCCTCCCTAGCAACCGGGCCAATTTGGTTGCTTAGGAGACCTGGCTGGAGTCATTCAGCACACCCTGGGATTCGAACTAGTGAACTCCAGGGGTGGTAGCCAGCGTATTTTACCACTGAGCTACCCAGGCCCCCAGGTATGCTTTTAAGGGTTAAGCTTTTTATAGCCTTGTGACGAGGAGGAGGGCGTGGCCTGGCCAGGAGGGTGCACGGCTGGCACTGAATCAGATGATCAGCGGGAGAGTGAGATAAAGAGGAGCCAGAGATGCTATTTCGAGAGAAAGAGATGCACGTGGCCGTGCTGCATGTGTGTGTGTTTATGTTTGTTTTATGTTCAGTTTCTCATTAAACTTTACGTTGACTGTTTAGCCGGTTCCCACCTCCTCCTTGCCCATTCTTTAACTGTTACAGTGTTGCCGAAACCCGGGAGGGAGGAGGGATGCGCTGTCGTGGAGTCCTCTGCCATCTGCCTGGGGATGGAGGGGTCGCTTCCGGCCGCCGAGAGCTGGAGGAACCGCTGCCGTCCGCCGAGAAGGGGAGGAGTGGTTCCATCCGCCATGGGCCGGAGGGCTCGCTGCTGTCCACCAGGGGAAGAGAGAGCTGTCATCCACCAGAGGGGAGGAGCGGTTGAGGGCCGGGCGACACAGTGTCCGGGGACCGGCAGGCAAGTTTTTCTCTCTCTCTCCTCTCTCTGTGTGTGACGAGGAGGAGGGTGTGGCCGGGCTGTGAGGGTGCACGGCCAGCGCTGAATCAGATGATCAGCAGGAGAGCAAGATAAAGGGGGGCCGGAGACGCCAGTTCGGGAGAGAGAGAAACGCACGCAGCCGCACTGCATGTGTGTGTGTTTGTTTATGATCAATGATCACTGGAAGACATTATAGATATTACAGTTTCTTTTTTTTTGTTCTTGATTTTGTTCATGCATGATTTCCTGTAAAGCTGCTTTGAAATGATGTATGTTGTGAAAAGCGCTATACAAATAAAAATGACTTGACTTATGTTTGTTTTATGTTGAGTTTAACATTAAACTTTACGTTTACTGTTCAGCCGGTTCCCGCCGCCTCCTTGCCCGTCCTTGTAACTGTTACAAGTCTATATATTCATCAGATTAAGGGTTTTAGCCACAGAGTAACATGAAGAAGAAAAAAAAACTATCTGCAACTATCTGTATTTATTTTTTCAGTAGCCAACAGTTCCAAAAACCAACTTTTGGCACTGATCAATCGGTAAAACCGATATATTGGTCAACCTCTAGTGTAGAATGCTGTTTTGCATAATAAATGTCATAGTTTGTTTGATAGACACCATAGTTGCTCTGATCAATGCGTGGAGAGCCACCTGTGGTTGCTATGATCTTACTACAAATGCCACAGTTATTGTGATAAGGGTGCTCTTATGAGAAGTTTGTTTTACGCAAAATGCAATCTAAAATAGAAGCATACATGATTGTGATCTAAATGATCTAAATGAGGATTATTTGTTTTTCTTGCTCTGATTACATGATAGTTGACTGTTGGTTAATATTTTTTAGATAAATTATCAGGTTTTTAAAGGATGGTTTGGTGCATGTGGCCATGAGTCTAGTGTCTGATAATGTCTTGTCTTGTGTGTTATTATGCAAATACTTTGGAAATGGGCCGTAATCCACCCCCATCATGTACTGTCATAATTAGTTTTCAAATATATTGTTGATCGATATATTTTTAAAAGGTCAGATTATAATCTTATATAATCTGCTAGATGATCTTTTAAGAAGGTTCCGTTAACCCTCAGAGACTTAAACCCTGATATTAATTATATGTTTTCATTTATCCTCCTCGAAAGTGTTTTTAGGAACCACTTGATTTTTTTTAAAGCATGTTTTGTGACATTAAATATGCATTTTTTCCCCCCAACCAAAACTATTGTTGTGTGTGTGTGTGTGTATATATATATATATATATATATATATATATATATATATTTTTTTTTTTTTAATTGCTTTAAGCAAATGTTGCAATTCTGATTATATATGTGTATGACTTTCTTCTGCTGAACACAAATGAAGATTTTTAGTAGAATATTTCAGCTCTGTCACTCCATACAATGCAAGTGAATGGTGACCAGAATTTTGAAGGTCCAAAAAGCCTATAAAGGCAGCATAAAAGTAATCCATAAGACTTCAGTGGTTTAGTCCATGTCTTCTGAAGCGATATGACAGATGTGGGTGAGAAAAGGATCAACATTTAAATCCTTTTTTACAATAAATCTCCACTTTCACATTCACATTCTTCTTCTTTTGTTTTTGCCGATACACATTCTTCGTGCATATCGCCACCTACTGGGCAGGGAGGAGAATTTATTGTTCAAAGGACTTAAGTATTGATCTGTTTCTCACCCATACCTATCATATCACTTCAGAAGATATAGATTTCACCACCGGAGTCATGTGGATTACTTTTATGCTGCCTTAACATGCTTTTCGAAACTTCAAAGTTCTGTCCACTATTCACTTGCATTATATGGACCTACAGAACTCCAGAAGCATTTGCATTTTGGAGAACTGATTCTCTCAATTGTCCTACTGCATAGAAAATGAATGAAAGGATATATATATATATATATATATATATATATATATATATATAATATAATTATACTTTTATCTCTTATTCTGGTTGTAGAGCCCCTCCTCCACTAGAGGGCAGTATGTCAGTGATATCACAGCACTGTTATCCTCTGGGTACAGAGATCACACCATATTGGTACTAAAACCAGGTCTGTGTGGCTCATACAGCTAAGTAATGTGAAAGAGAGTGACATTGTTTGGCCTAAAGAGTTTCCTAGTCTTACTCAGTGTAAAAATATTGTTGAGATTATGTCCTGTCCTACAATAGGATCCCACAGGATTTTTCTTTTTTTATTTAAACTGCATCTGCAAAATGACAAATTTCCAAACTGGAATCCTCCCAAGACAGGAAGTCTGTTGCTGTTTACTGCATTAATGAGCCAGTTAATTGTCTAATCTGATGGGACACATGAGGGTTGTATCATTTATTATGCCAGAAAAACAAGTCCACGTTGATAAATCTTTACATAAAACCTGCTACTAGATTATTTAGATTTTTCTTTGTTATAAATAAGGGGTCTGTAACAGTTTGCTCTCTGATTCTCATTTCTAATTGCAAATAATAGAATGGAAATAAATAATTGTGCATAGGACAGCAACATTATGTCTTTTGTTGTTGATGTTGAAGGCCAGATGTGATTTAGCCTTCACTTGGTTGAAGTGTCATATCAGTGTTTGATTTAAAGGATATTTTGGTTAATTCTTGTAGGAAATGTATTTCAATACTGTGTTAGATTACCACTTGATTTCCAATCTGGGTGCTGAAGCAAAACCAGTTCTAGTTATTACATTCACATTTACTCTGGAATTAGAGATCACTGGCTTTCTGCTGTAGCTGCTGATTGCAATATGGTTTGTGTGTGTGTGTGTGTGTGTGTGAGAGAGAGAGAGAGAGCGGTATGTTAAGGGGTTGTAATGGAGGGGGTTGTTAATGTTATTTAGGCTTAACTAATCATCTCTCTCACATGACTGCAAGCAAAAGGCTGAACTCATGAGGAGAGAGAGAAGCCTTTACAATGAGACACAAGAATACCAGCAGCTATTACACACAGGTCTATGTGAGAGAGTTTCAGGCGAGTTTCCAGAACTGCCATTTGCCCTATCGGGCCTGTGGTTACATTCTTATGTTCAAATGACTTCTTGATCATGCGGGCATGTTTTTATAGCTTGTAAATTAAAACATTTTTTTTTTAAATATATAAATAGGTCACTAAGAAAGCACTATCTGGCTGATAGATAAGGTTTTGTCAAAATTGCAAGAATATATATTTTTTATTTTTATACCATGGATGAATCCATTAGAATGGGTTAAACATTTATATAATTATTATTATAACTATATAGTGTTGTCACAATACCAAACTTTCAGTAGTCAGTACGACTAAAAGTGATATTTCATGGTTCTAGATACCAATTTTGATGCCACAGCAAAATATGCTAATATAATAATGTGCTATTGAACACACTCTTTTAGCCTGTTTAAAGTTACATTTCAATGTAAATAATAAATACAAAGAAATGCATGTTTTCTTTAAGTAGGGTTGTCTCGATTATGAAATTTGGCTGATGATTAATTGTCAAACAAATAATTGCGATTATGACTTAATTGTCTGTTTTATGGCTATGACAATGATCATATCATATTATGAATGTGTGTTTCATACACCTTAAAAAGTTTAAATAATTAAATAATAAAATGAGGATATATGATTCCCTGTTAAAGCTTTAAAACTTATGAATAACATGAAAAATAATGTTTTAAATTTCAAAATATTTTAAATTATATAATATATTTTTTTAAATATTTCTGTCCTAAATTTTCACTTTATTTTAAGTCCCTCCTATTAAACCCACGAGCCCTTATTTCTCATGACCTTTGACATTCTGTGTCTTTTTATAATCTCCACAGAAATAGTGTCATATCTGTGTCACGTCGTGTATATCACGAGATGAGTAATTTTATATCACGATAATGATATCACGATATAGTAAAAGTTTTCAGGAAAATCAATAGAAATTGGTTTATATATAAAATAACCATATTGTAATGCCTATTTTTGGAACTCCAGTCAGTGAATTAAATACTTTATAAATTAAAACTACTTCCTCTTTATTTGGAACAATACAAACAGTGTCAAAGTAAACAAATAAATAAATAAAAATCAACTTGTTTTCAAAAATCATCCTTACCAAAATGCTAAGTATGCCAAATTTCAGTTTAAAATGTTGTTGACCAATATTATTATTATTGTTGTTGTTATTATAAACTTTGCTCAAGAGGCTTAAGATCTTCTCAAAGCAATGCGACAAAGAAAAAAAAAAATAAGTAAAAAATATCCAACGAAAATAAACACTTCTTGAAGAAAATAAATATCAAATAAATATCACTTCTTGCCAAATAAATAAATAAATGACCACAGTGTTTCTCCTAGGATTTCTTTCAGCAGCAGTGCTGTTGTGCGCGCGTACACAAGCCTGCAACGCCAGACCTGTATTAACGCGTGTTGGTTGAAGAATAGATTAAAACAGGGGTGTCAAACTCAATTTCAGCCTGGGCCACATCAGGGTTTATTTGTGCCCTCAAAGGACTGGTTGAAAATGTGGCACCAGCACCTGCTCTGGTAGCACCCATGCAATTACCAATAATTGAAACGCACATTTGACAGTACAGCATTGATTTTGAGATTAGGATGCAGATGAAAATTATGAAATTAACAACAGTAATGTGGAAAAAATGAACACCTAATTTTTATAAGGCTAAATTGAAATATTCTGGCAGTGTGCCTAAGTTGGGTCTTCTTTACAGATTCCTATCATCAGTCTCCTACTAATTAAACTACAGTCACGTCTTGGAATTTCTGAAGGCAAACAAAACAACTTACATTTTCCTACAATCAGAGAACATTACAAGAGTACAGATTTTACACAGATGGAAAACTGATAACTTGGTCCATAATTATGTAAATGCACCATAGTTCTCCCATAGTATCCATAGTTTTAACAATGATATTTGTAATAGTTCATGGTAACCATGTAAAACCATGCATGGCTCCTCACAAACATGGTTAGTAACTGTGGTTTCTATACAAAAAATCATGCTTAATGATAAAATATATATATATATACTGTATATTTTCTAGGAATTAACATAAAAATATGTTGCTAAATATAACGTTTTAAAAATTGATAAAAGTAAATGATGAGTGAGGCTAACATCCGGCCATTCTAACATTAACTGTTGAGCCTATGAGCCATTGTTGTCCTTGAGCTATGGCACTAGGTTACTCAAGGTGGCCTCTCCCAACAGCTTTCATACAAAATTTAAATTCCACCATCATTTACTTACTTTTATGTTGTTGCAAACCCACATGACTTTCTTCCATGAAACACAAAAGGAGATATTAGGGAGAATGAAAGCCTCAGTATTCACTTTCATATTGAAAATACAGTGCATCTGGAAAGTATTCACAGTGCTTCACTTTTTCCACATTTTGTTATGTTACAGCCTTATTCCAAAATGGATTAAATTCATTATTTTCCTCAAAATTCTACAAACAATACCCCATAATGACAATGTGAAATTAGTTTGTTTGAAATCTTTGCAAATTTATTAAAAATAAAAAATGAAAAAAATCACATGTACATAAGTATTCACAGCCTTTGCCATGACACTCAAAATTGAGCTCAGGTGCATTCTGTTTCCACTGATCATCCTTGAGATGTTTCTATAACTTGATTAGAGTCCACCTATGATGAATTCAGTTGATTGGACATGATTTGGAAAGGCACACACCTGTCTATATAAGGTCCCACAGTTAACAGTGCATGTCAGAGCACAAACCAAGCCATGAAGTCCAAGGAATTGTCTGTAGACCTCCGAGACAGGATTGTATCGAGGCACAGATCTGTGGAAGGGTACAGAAAAATTTCTGCAGCATTGAAGGTCCCAGTGAGCACAGTGGCCTCCATCATCCGTAAATGGAAGAAGTTTGGAACCACCAGGACTCTTCCTAGAGCTGGCCGCCCGGCCAAACTGAGCGATCGGGGGAGAAGGGCCTTAGTCAGGGAGGTGACCAAGAACCCGATGGTCACTCTGACAGAGCTCCAGCATTTCTTTGTGGAGAGAGGAGAACCTTCCAGAAGAACAACCATCTCTGCAGCACTCCACCAATCAGGCCTGTATGGTAGAGTGTTCAGACAGAAGCCACTCCTCAGTAAAAGGCACATGACAGCCCGCCTGGAGGACTCTCAGACCATGAGAAACAAAATTCTCTGGTCTGATGAAACAAAGATTGAACTCTTTGGCCTGAATGGCAAGCGTCATGTCTGGAGGAAACCAGGCACCGCTCATCACCTGGCCAATACCATCCCTACAGTGAAGCATGGTGGTGGCAGCATCATGCTGTGGGGATGTTTTTCAGTGGCAGGAACTGGGAGACTAGTCAGGATCGAGGGAAAGATGAATGCAGCAATGTACAGAGACATCCTTGATGAAAACCTGCTCCAGAGCGCTCTGGACCTCAGACTGGGGTGAAGGTTAATCTTCCAACAGGACAACGACCCTAAGCACACAGCCAAGATAACAAAGGAGTGGCTCCAGGACAACTCTGTGAATGTCCTTGAGTGGCCCAGCCAGAGCCCAGACTTGAACCCAATTGAACATCTCTGGAGAGATCTGAAAATGGCTGTGCACCGACACTCCCCATCCAACCTGACGGAGCTTGAGAGGTCCTGCAAAGAAGAATGGGAGAAACTGCCCAGAAATAGGTGTGCCAAGCTTGTAGCATCATACTCAAAAAGACTTGAGGCTGTAATTGGTGCCAAAGGTGCTTCAACGAAGTATTGAGCAAAGGCTGTGAATATTTATGTACATGTGATTTTTGTTTTTGTTTTTAATTTTTAATAAATTTGCAAAGATTTCAAACAAACTTCTTTCACGTTGTCATTATGGGGTATTGTTTCCATTTTGGAATAAGGCTGTAACATAACAAAATGTGGAAAAAGTGAAGCGCTGTGAATACTTTCCGGATGCACTGTAGATGCATGGAAGAAAGTACCTTGAGGCATGTTTACAGTGGTCTTTAAGAAGGACCTGCATGAAATGTGGCCCTGTTCATCACTTGGATTGGACTTTTTTTTTTTTCTTTTTTTTCTTTTTTTTTTTTAATTTGTTATAGGTTTGTTGCCTTGGTTGGTAGGTGGAAGTTGTTCCGGGCTGTTATCAGAACTAGCAGACCTGCATTGAACGACTTAACAGATACAAAGAACAAAACTCTGCGGAGGTGATGAAAGTCTCATTGTTTGTTCAGTCTCAAGATAAGAGCTTCTACACTTCCTCTGAGGGGAGGCAACCACAGCCTGAGAGAATTACCACTGGAGTGGATCTAGTAAAGTGCAAGAGTCAGCTCGATCTTAAACTCTTTCCATCCATTCTGAACATTCGCCTGCTTGAATGAAAGGTTCCAACATTGCTGTTTGGACTTTACTGGACTTCCTTGAATTTCTACACCCCCTTTTCGGCTGCAACAAGTTCGTAACTTGCACTCGAAATGCTTAAAAGCTTTGGATCGGTCAGGAAACAACACAATGTTGAGGTCGTGTTTGATTGAGCATCTCTCAAGGAAGCAAATACCCAAGAATGCTCCAAGAATTCATTGTATTGTAACGTAGAACAGAAAGCAAGAAGATTCTTTGGAATACCAACCAGGTCTCGAGAAACAGGATTGAGAGATTTTAGCCTTGTACCCATGAGAGAGTGCTGGATAAAAGAAAATTGTGATTTATCACGGTCTTCATTTAAACAATCCTGATATTGATTCTGAAAATCATCTGTCTTTTATTCAATGCCAAGTGTGCTCATTATGTAGGCTAGATTGCAATCGACCAGTCAATTGCAAGACAACCAATGGTTCGTCGGACTTAAGGTGTAAATAAAGTCTGCCTCTGTCTAGTATGTTGTTAAATAATAATAACAAGAAAACAAGAAAACCACTTATTGCTCTTTGCTGGATAACTTTAGTAGCTATTTATGCAATATAACTATACAGTGAAGATGAGTAATGTAAGTAGGTTTATGTTACATTTCATTACTTTTTTCAGTTTTGAAATGTTTAATTATAATTCTTACTGCTGTTAAAATCTAAGTTTTCTTAATTTTTATCTTTGCTCTTGTTTCTATTGTGTTCTTGTTTCTTTGTTATAACTTTATTACTGACTGATTAATTGTCTTGAAAAAATTACTTTAACTTGAAACTTTGGTATGGTATCAAAATTGGTATGAAGAATCATCAAATTTCTTTCATGTGTAAGCAAAATGGACATTACAACTGAAATATACCCAAATTAATTGGAATCAAATTTAATCGAAATCTGAATCGAATCGATTTGTGAAACTGTATTGATACCATACATAAAGATAAGAGTGAACCATTGTAACCTTGTTATGTGCAGCCTGGTCTCTCAGCTCTCAGATATAATTGATGTGTGATGGTCACACTGGATGGCTGTGCCATTCTTGCACGTGGCCATTAACCAGATAATTGAGTCAGGCTGGAGGACGGTGCTGTCCTGTCCCTCTTTGGTCTTTGCAACTACATTGGTTTGACTTTGGTGGACGGTTCTATTTTACAGCCATCTCTCATCTTTTGCTTCTAAGACAATGTAAAAAATGAAGAACTAATCTTCGCTTCTAGTTGGATTCGGAGGAAGTTGGAATCTCACAGTTCTGTTTAAAAGGTTTCTACATGGATTTGCTCAGAGGAGCTGAGTGAGGCCTGAGGAACCTTTTGATTCTTCTAATAGTTCAAGACGGATGCTTGATGGATAAATGACAGCCTTGACCCTCACTTATTCGTGATGTTATATACACACTTTGAAGTGTGTGAGGTTAGATAGTGAAATAATTTTTGTTTTCTTGGGTGTGTATGATGAACGGATCTTTGGCTGCTTTGCGCTCCGAAGCGGTCGGAGCGATGCGAACAGCTCTTGTCTCAGCTGAAAACCTTCAGCTTACAATGAAATCTGACCTCAACTCAGAGGAAAGCACCCTCACCAACAACCACAACTGTGGTTCTGAGGAAAAAGCAAGAAAAGGGTACGAGAAATGCTCATGTGCAGGAAACTAAAGATGTATACTTGTTTGTATTTGTCCTGACATTCTTCAAAATAGTACTTTGATACTAAAACACCCTCATGTAGTTCCAAACATGTATGACTTTGTTTCTGGCATAAAACACGAAAGGAGATATTTAGCAGAATGTCCAAGCTACTTTTTCCCTGGTTGCCTTTCACTTTCATTGAATGAAAAAGAACGACAATGAATGGCGACCAGGGGTAGAGCAGCTTGGACGTTCTACTTGGTAATTGCGTTTGTGTTCCAATCAAGAAAGAATGACAAAGAACAGGTTTGAAACAACATGAAGGTGAGTAAACAAAGACATAATTGAATTTTTTTGTTAACTATTCCTTTAAACAGGCATATTATCTATTGATGTAATGGTCTAGATTTTGAAGTCACATTAGCCCCGTTCACACATGCAACCAGGAAAATCGTTGAGTTGCCTTCACTGGTAAATGTTCCAAATGTGCTGTTCACATACAGCTACCATCTTTAAGGATATGTATAGGTAATGTTACAACTTCGAATTAAGGAAAATTGCCAGTGCAAAATGTACCAGTGTTTTCAAAAGGGTCGTGTTCACACATGACCTCTAAACTGGAAATTGTAGGTAATTTTCTGGAAAAGGCTCTGTGTGTGAACGTGACTATTGTAAAGCTGTTTTTTATGTAATGGTCACAATTTGCAAATTTTAGTATGAATTGTAGATAATTCTAATTCTAGTCTCATGGAATGAATGTTACTAGAACTACATTTTTGCAAACTGAGTATTACATGCCACTTTCTATGTTTTGCTGCAGTTTCTTGGTGAAATGAACACTAGAGGCGCTACAACAACTGTGCATTTTATTCACTTTCATACAAATCATGGATACTGTGGCTGTTTATGACTTTATAAACACACATTTTTCACTCAGACTCTGCTATGTTATTATATCGAAACACCTTTAACACATAATTTGAAAAACAATACATTGTAACGCTTGTATTACAGACCCACCCACATTAAGACACTTATTCCAATGTGATTCTCTTTTATGGTAGCTCACCTGATAGAGTGTTGGACTTGAGCCGAAAGTGCCATAGATGTGACGCGAAATGACATGGTTGTTTTTAAAAAACAACCGGTTTGGTTTAGCCGTTGGTTAAGGGTAAAGATGTCTGTTTTGTTCACCTCTCATTTATCTTTTAGGACACTATCGGTTAGGTTTAGGCTAAAGTTTTATGTTAGGGAGGTACGTTTTACTCATTAAAACATCCATCTAATATTCATCTTAAAAACTTTGTCTGATTACAACATAATTTCACTCGCTTTTGGCGCCCCCACTGGACATTTTACTGGGAAACTGCAGACAAATGTGTAATGAAGCACGTCATTTTGGTTTGCAAAAATGTTGCCATTGTCAACAATCGTATTTGTCGTAAATTTAATGAGATCAAGCTGGATTTTTTTGTGTGTTAAAGTCATGAATCAAATGAATGTCATATAGAGTGCAACAGTCTGGTTCCAGAAGTACATAAACCTTTAAAGACAGACCTACCGTGAGCTCAGAGGTTGTTTACCGATGGTGTATGCTTCTGTTGAAGCCATCAGTTAGCATTAGCTATTTCGGCATGTTTAATAGCATAATTCCTGGTGAAGAACTACACTACCCGTGATCCTGAAGAGAAACGATCCACCAATCAGTGAATCACAGCAAACAAAGCGTGCAAAAAGAGGTCTGCAGCGACCGCCCACTCCCATGAAGCACTGTGAATGATGCAATCGGTCGGTCTCTCATCACTCTCAGACAGATACATTTGTATATATCTGAATGTTTTGCTATAAAAGTAAAATATGTTGATTCTGTACTTGGATTCAACAACTTTAAATCAATTGTTTTACATTTTCCATTGTTTTTAATTCGATTATGTCATCCGCAATGTTTCATGGGATTCTAGTTAATTCCATTATTAAAGAGAGTAAGTACATGAACCGTCATCTTTTTGTCAATTATTATTATTATTATTATTGTATTTTTATTTATTTTTTTGCTTTAAATCAAAGTTTGTAATGGTATGATTCACCTCAGTGATGGTTGGTTTGGTTTATGGCTTAAAAATCTCTTATGAAGGATTTTAATTAAATTCCTATGGGGAAAAAATTATGGGAAAAACACTTCCGTAACCAAAGTGGCTGAAAAAGTGGGTGGGCACTGTTGCGTTCTGTTGCTTGGATAATAGTTCCTCTGTATCTAAATAATCTGAAAACATATTGTATGATGCTAAACTGCTTCCCTCTGGTAGCTGTGTGAAGAAATTGGCTCTCACATGGTACATCTGTAAGAGACTGAACTGTGCGGGGAGGGAGGGAGAGAGAGAGAGAGAGAGGCATCCACACTGATTCAGTTAATCTAATATATCTATGGCACTCCGTCTGCTGAATGGAAATGGTATTGTGGCTTTAGTGTTTGTAGGGTTGTGGTTCAGTTTGTGTCAGCTGACTTTTAAAGTATGGTCACTGTGTGGGGTTATGGACCTGTGCAGCACAGATTGGCAAGTCCAAATCAGAGGTGTGTGATCTTTCACTTTAAACCAGTGTCTTGATGGAATAATCTGCTAAAGTCTGTAGCTTTTGTGATCCTGGACAGAATTTTAATTTTAGTAACATTGAATGAAACTGATGAATTTACCTTCAGTACATTGGTTTTCTAGATTTGGAAATTGGCTGAATTGTTTCTATTTATTAAATGACAATGGTTACCATTGTTTCAGCCAAAATACTATAATTACCACAACAGTTATTGTTACTATTGTAAAATCATAATGAATTATTATGTGATCTTTAAACATTGTAAAGGGCTGTTCAGACTAGAGGTCGACCGATAGTGGATTTTGCCTAGACTGATAATTAAGGTGGTGGAAATGGCCGATAATTTTAAAAAATCAATTTATAGAATGTTGAACATTTTCTTTTGACTTTTGTTACTGTGACGGGCACAGACATAGATGCTGTAAGAGTCGAAAATGAATAAAGAAACAGATGCAGTTTATTGTTCAACCAAAATCCCAAGAATAACCCAAAAAAAATAAAAAAATAAAATAAAATTCAGATATGGTGCTTAACGTGGGACTTTTAACTATAAACAAGCCCAAAACACACTAGGTACTCTTATTTTATAGCCTATATATTCACCAGATGAGGTTAAATGATGAATAAGGTTAATTATTATTCACAAGATATGAAGTTTGAGGCAGGATGTATGTGCTGACAGGGCACATTTTCACATAGTCACATTTTTCTTTGCATGCCCTCGCTTTATTTTAGAACACTTGAGGTTGTGAGAATGAAAATTGACAATAACGAAATATTTAGACACAGTAAGATACATTTACAGATTGTTTTTATTTCACCTCTAGAGGCCGCAGTTATACTGTAGGACAAATCCAACTGTAGAATCCTCCAGCGCCGGCATAGATTTTGCAGATAACCTATAGTTCCAAAAAGCAACTATCAGCACCAATTAATCTGTAAAACCGATATATAATAAATATAATGAAACGCAGGTGTCTCGAGATGCATTTTTATTTTATTTTTTTTTTAAAGTTGAAGGTCTTTTTATCTTGACATCAGATTCAGAATGAGCTTTATTGCCAAGAATGCTTACACATAATGCTAAAAACACAGCAAGATGTATTGCAACTGTCGAATATGTCAATCTAGTGCATGTTATATAGAAAAACAATTGAAAACAGCGTGGGCAGATGTAAAAACACGATTGGTGTTAACAGCCCTGAAGAAGCTTTCAGAATCTTTTTGTCTTTATTTTTATTAATTTTTTGTAAGTCAGTGGTGGCTACTACCAGTTTGCCACAGTTGACAATGATGTACAATAATACTGAATTGTCTTTTTCTCTGAAGGAATGAAGACTTGAAGGAGATGCTGGAAAGCAACAAGGAGTCTCTGAAACTGGAGGCCATGAAGAGGATAGTTGGGGTAAGTAACAGAGCTCATTAAACAACTTTTTGAAATTAGACATTTAGCTTTTACTGATGCATATACCCTTGTTTAACAACATTTGTGCTCAAGGTTATTATGTGTATATTAGGGCTGGGCGATAGGATGATGTTATCGGATATCGACGATGTCTTACAAAGATCCCGATGCCGGTTGCGACACTCATTGACAGATGATTATCGATAATATCAGGAAATGGCAAAACCATGGATCTGGGAAGTCACCAAATATATTAAACAGTAGCCCAGGGTGTGATACTAGCACCCGCCACCCACAAAATGCGATGAGGCTGAATTCAGTTTTTCACGTTAAGCGTTTTAGAATGTCCTGCTCGTTTTAGAATGTCCCGCGTCTCGTCCAAATGTATTTCATGCACGGGTAATTTTGCTACAGGCAGGCGACCTGTAAGACATCCCGGAATGACACGTGACAAGAAATGCTGTTAGTCACAAAGACACGCGCTTGAAGAAACACACTTTATTATATTTTTAAAAACAGACAAAAGAAAAGCCGTCAATGCTTGTGTCTGATTCGCTGTTTGTTCAGAGACGTGCAGCGTGAGCCTGTCTCGTGGAACAAACGCATGTAAAGAGTTTTCACTCTTTTTTTTTTTTCTCTCATTCATCTGAAAACTGTTTGCAAGAATAGTGTCGTCTATGAGAATGCTGCAAATTCTCTCAGGAGGTGCTGTGAGTTTAGTTTGCTTTATTTCCACCATAAAGTAATACAAGACACGTTCACCTTGAACCTAAAATTGAGTTCTGTTTTATTTTCTTTAGGGAGCATTAACTGCATTACCAAAACACAATACAAACACAAATCGATAAGAACACACATTTGGCAGCATTATTTTGGGAACACAAGGGAATTTATTAGGCTTATTTATTATGATTATTATTGTTTTTACATTTATAATTGTCTTTTGTTCTTAATCTGTAGGCTATAAGTAATTTTCCACCTGGTGTCTTTGACGGATGCTTGTGTGATTGCAAATGGGGCTGTTGGAGACACTAAATGTTTGGATTTGGGGAGGTGGTTAAATAAGATTTTTTTTTGATCACTTTGTTATTTTATTGCTTATTTTGTTTAGTTTAAAGTGCAATTTGAATTTAGAAATGTCTTTTTGTTTATGTTTTTCATGTTTCAATAAATGAATTAAATATTTAAAGCAAAATCAATAAAGCAAAAAAATTCACCGACCCTCGGCAGGGGGATTGACGATATAATCGTATATAGCGATATTTTTACAAATCGCTCAACCCTAGTCTATATTACCATAATTCGATTTATACATTATCCAAATACCTTATCCAGTTTAAGTACATTTTTGACTGATGTTTTTTTTTTTCTGGAGCTGTTAAGCTCTGTTGAGGATTAATACATGTGTGTCTGTGACAGAGAGCTGAAATAATTTATTTCCATGGTAACTAACAAGCCATGAATTACAGTTGATTACAGTGTTAATTAATGTGAGACATTTACTCTCAGGTTAGTTTAGTCAACTGTAGGGTAGTTCATTCTGTCTGATTAACATACTTCCTCTTCTCTCTATCAGCTGATTGCGAAGGGAAAGAATGCGTCTGAACTTTTCCCTGCAGTGGTGAAGAACGTCGCAAATAAAAACATTGAGGTAAGAGACATTTTTTAAAACACGAGAACCCCCCCCCCCCCCAAAAAAAAACATTATGTTAACAGCTACACACATACCCGTGTTCCCAAAGTCACATTAACTTCCTTGAATGCATTTTTATTTTATTTTATTATTATTCTTTATTTTTTTATGCTGTGCATGGGGACTCATCCACACTAATACTTTTTCAGTTGAAAACTCCCGTTTACATTTCTAAACATCGTCCTTTAACAAAGTATGCTGTACTAGAGGGCGTTTTCACATGTCTGGCATTCCAGTGTGGATAAGAGGCATAAACGTTGAAAAATCAATGCCTTTTCAGTGGAGCTGCCGCATGCATATACACTATATTGCCAAAAGTATTCGCTCACCCATCCAAATAATTGAATTCAGGTGTTCCAATCACTTCCATGGCCACAGGTGTATAAAATGAAGCACCTAGGCATGCAGACTGCTTCTACAAACATTTGTGAAAGAATGGGCCGCTCTCAGGAGCTCAGTGAATTCCAGCGTGGTACTGTGATAGGATGCCACCTGTGCAACAAGTCCAGTCGTGAAATTTCCTCGCTACTAAATATTCCACAGTCAACTGTCAGTGGTATTATAACAAAGTGGAAGCAATTGGGAATGACAGTAACTCAGCCACGAAGTGGTAGGCCACGTAAAATGACAGAGCGGGGTCAGCAGATGCTGAGGCGCATAGTGCGCAGAGGTTGCCAACTTTCTGCAGAGTCAATCGCTACAGACCTCCAAAGTTCATGTGGCCTTCAGATTAGCTCAAGAACAGTGCGTAGAGAGCTTCATGGACTGGGTTTCCATGGCCGAGCAGCTGCATCCAAGCCATACATCACCAAGTGCAATGCAAAGCGTCGGATGCAGTGGTGTAAAGCACGCCGCCACTGGACTCCAGAGCAGTGGAGACGCGTTCTCTGGAGTGACGAATCACGCTTTTCCATCTGGCAATCTGATGGACGAGTCTGGGTTTGGCGGTTGCCAGGAGAACGGTACTTGTCTGACTGCATTGTGCCAACTGTGAAGTTTGGTGGAGGGGGGATTATGATGTGGGGTTGTTTTTCAGGAGCTGGGCTTGGCCCCTTAGTTCCAGTGAAAGGAACTCTGAATGCTTCAGCATACCAAGAGATTTTGGACAATTGCATGCTCCCAACTTTGTGGGAACAGTTTGGGGATGGCCCCTTCCTGTTCCAACATGACTGCGCACCAGTGCACAAAGCAAGGTCCATAAAGACATGGATGAGCGAGTTTGGTGTGGAAGAACTTGACTGGCCTGCACAGAGCCCTGACCTCAACCCGATAGAGCACCTTTGGGATGAATTAGAGCGAAGACTGCGAGCCAGGCCTTCTCGTCCAACATCAGTGTCTGACCTCACAAATGCGCTTCTGGACGAATGGTCAAAAATTCCCATAAACACACTCCTAAACCTTGTGGAAAGCCTTCCCAGAAGAGTTGAAGCTGTTATAGCTGCAAAGGGTGGGCCGACGTCATATTAAACCCTATGGATTAAGAATGGGATGTCACTTAAGTTCATATGCGTCTAAAGGCAGGTGAGCGAATACTTTTGGCAATATAGTGTATTTTACAATGTTTAACGCATACATTTTTCTTTAACGTGATTAACGCATTTACCAATTTTCACATTATATTCTGACAAGTTCTGAACACTGCTTGGAATAGTGTGGAACTTTTGCGATGTGTCATTTACACTGACACCACTCTCAGTGATGCTGTGTCGATGATCAAGTGATGGAGAAAATACCTTGTAACTGTGTTTTTTTCTTTTTGTACAAAACATACCTAGATGGGACTTTTGATAAGCCTCATTCACACAACACACTTGAGTGAAGCATCAGCATTTCCACGCCGCCACATTGCACTTCCATCTTACTGAAAAATTCGGATGAAGTATCATTTACTGTTCGTGCGCAGTGCAAGCGCTCCGAGCAAAACAAGATGTTCTCTGCAGCGCTTTAAATGTGGAGTTTAAAACAGCGCAAATCATGTGAATGCGGCTTCACTAGTGCTGAAGCACAGTGAATAGCCACGATTAATATTGTGGAGGATAAGAGTTTAAGAGATTTAATGACCATTGCAATAAATACTTAACCTATGGGAACTAGTTAATTAATTTTGTCAACCTCCCACTTAGACTTTGGAAAACATTTTAAGCTACTTGAATTTGTGCTATTTTAGTGCATTTTTATCTTTATAGTGTGGAATACTTTGTTTGGAAAATGTTAATAAACGATTATTGGTAAATATTGCTTTTCTAAGAACTTTTGACACGAAAATAAGTATATATAGAGTCAAATTTAAAATCTGCGATTATTTGCGATAAACTATGAAAAATCATGCGATTAATTGTGATTAAACTGACAGTGGTAGTTTTCAGCCGAAATCAAATGGTACGAAATGTACGAAAAAGTGTGGGTGTGGCCTCAAAGCTGAATCCTACATTAAACCGTGTTCAAATTTTAGGATGTGTTTTTTTTTTGGTCTTTTTTGGATAGATTTCTACTCCAAGTATAATTGTTTAAATCTATTAATTCCAAGAACTGGTACCTGACAAACAAAAGGTAATCTGATCCAGCAAACTCTCAAGATTTAAAAAAAAATAAAAAAAATACTTATCCAGCTATCATAAACAACTGGAAAGTCATGGAAATTCAGGTTACACACCAATAACACAACACACAAACACAGGTA
Organism: Myxocyprinus asiaticus; assembly: GCF_019703515.2. Taxonomy (NCBI): domain Eukaryota; kingdom Metazoa; phylum Chordata; class Actinopteri; order Cypriniformes; family Catostomidae; genus Myxocyprinus; species Myxocyprinus asiaticus. Next base: position 6,061,097 of record NC_059381.1, read on the forward strand.
TATACACACAACTGCTCAAAACAGTTGCAGAATGATCGAAGGGAATTTTTTAATCCATTGTCCTCGCTGTGTTTTTATGCTCTATTGTGATTTGAAAGTGGAAATCGACCCAATAACACACAGACATTCAGAAGCTGCCAGGTCCCCTGTAGACATGGAACCTAATGCGCATTATTTTTGATCAGGCGTCTGACTGGGCGGCTCTAAATTGATGAAGAGTGAATGTTTTGGGGGGTCGACATAGAAAGAGGGAAGTTTGAGAGGAGGAGGATGAAAAAGAGGATCAAGCTGAAGTGGTCGGCTGGTGTTTTGAGGGCCTGCTGTGTAATTGGTGGTCCAGGGGCACAGTCACGTTCTCTCTCTCTCCCCCACGTCTGACTCTCTGCACTGGGTAGCTGTGTGCTGAACCCTGCCTCTGTCTGGAGCTTAGAGATGCAGGGACACTGGCATTGATCCACACACACACACACACACGCTCAAGGCCACAGGTGCTACTGCTGAGAGCATTAATTCACTCAGCGCAGTTTTACACACACACAAAATTACCACATGTACACAATTATATGCTCAAATACACACTCAGGAAATTATATATACAGTGTACACACACACACACACACACACACACACAGTATTGGGGAAGCTACTTTAAAACTTAACTTGAAGTGGTTAAACTACAGTCAAGTTGCTGTTTTAAAATAGTAGTTAGGTACACTACAAACTACTAACAAGAAGTAGCTAACTACATTGAAGCTATTTTAGGAAGTAAATATGTTTAAATGTATAACAATTGGATGATATTTTTTAGATATTTCTGCGGTCAGAAGTGCAGAATTAAATAATATCACCTGATGGTTTTTATAGTTTCTAAGTAGGGTGACAGTATTACATTTAACATGTATGATAAATAGTATGTTTAAACAAAATATTAATAATAAAAAATAGAAAGCACCCTATTTTATATACAGTAATTGAGCCAAAATATTGTGATTTCTAGCAGTAATTAACAAAATATTTTGCTATAAAAAAGAAGACAGTCGCCGAATACTTGTAAAGTCCCTTTAAGGCTACACAGGGGCTCGAGTGAATTAGTGAATCATATATGTGAACTAGTTCATTTACATGAACCGTCTAAGTAAAATGATTTCCCAACGCTACATATGAGAGAAAAATAATGTTTTATGTGAGTGCATTTAATTACTCTCTCAGCTCCATTGCTGCGTTTGCATTGTGATATCTCAAATGTAGAAGTGTAGATGTTTTTCGACACTCGGGGTTGGGTACCGGGAACTGGATCCATTTTTTAAGAAAACACCGGAACCAAATGATTTTCATGACTTTCTGTTAACGGTTCCTGTATGTGCAGTTTTCTGCCGGTGCGGATCAAACACTGTACCAAAATACTCTGGCAGTGTTTTCTGCAGCACATTTCAGCAGCAGCGTTGCCCTATACTAATTCTGCAGCGTGAAACACACAGCGCTACCAGTGTATTTTGATTTTCGATGAAATAACTCTTATGAGCCCGCTCTTTTTAATCTATACAGCACTAAACGGTACCAGGAACTGGTATAGACCGATTCCCAGACAAAGGACTGTTATGAGCCGACTCTTATGATCTTATATTTGTTTGAATTTTTGTTTAATATACACTGATGAGCCAAAACATTATGACCATTCACAGGTGAAGCGAATAACGTTGCTCATCTCCTAACAAGGCCACATGTCAAAGTCTGGGTAGATTAGATGGGAAGCGAACAATTAGTTCTCGTAGTCAACATGCTGAATGCATGAGAAATGGGCAGGAGTAAAGACCTGAGGGCCAAATTGTTATGGCCAGACGACTGGGTCAGAGCATCTCTGAAACAGCAAGGCTTGTGGGGTGCTCCCAGTCAGCAGTGTCGAGTACCTACTGACAGTGATCTAAGGAGGGATGAACCACAAACCGGCTGGTTGTTGAGCGCCCAAGGCTCATCGATGCACGGGGGCAATGAAGGCTATCTCGTCTAGTTCGAACCGACAAAAGGTCTACTGTGGCACAAGTCACAGAAAATTGTAATGATGGTTACGGGAGGAATGTGTCACAACACACAGTGCATTGCACCTTGCTGCCTATGGAGCTGCGTAGCTGCAGACCGGTCAGAGTGCCCATGATGACCCCTGTCCACCGTCGAAAGTGCATACAATGGGCACACGAGTGTCGGAACTGGGCCTTGGAGCAGTAGAAGAAGGTCACCTGGTCCTGTTTTCTTTTACATCACGTGGATGGCCGTGTACGTGTGCGCTGTTTACCTGGGGAAGTGATGGCACCAGGATGCACTGTGGGAAGACGACAAGCCGGTGGAGGGAGTGATGGTCTGAGCAATGTTCTGCTGGGAAACCCTGGGTCCGGCCATTCATGTGGATGTCAATTTGACACGTGCCACCTTCCTAAACATCGTTGCAGCCCAGGTGCACCCCTTCATGGTAATGGTATTTCCTGATGGCAGTGGCCTCTTTCAGCAGGATAATGTGCCCTGCCACACTGCACACATTGTTTGGGAATGGTTTGAGGAACATGATGAAGAGTTCCAGTGTCCTGGCCTTCCAAATTCCCCAGATCTCAATCCGATTGAGCATCTGTGGAATGTGCTGGACCAACAAGTCCGATCCACAGCAGCCCCAACCTTGTAACTTACAGGACTTGAAGGGTCTGCTGCTAATGTCTTGGTGCCAGATACCACAGGACACCTTCAGGAGTCTTGTAGAGTCCATGCCTCGGCGGGTCAGCGCTGTTTTGTGGGCACGTGGAGGACCAACAGCATATTAGGCAAGTGGTTATAATGTTTTGGCTCATCAGTGTGTAGTTAGGATAAATTATTGTGTTGCATTTATTCCTCTAAATTGTCTGAAAACACACCTTTAAAATAATTGTTTTAAATTTATTTAAGATTTTGTAAATCTGCTCTGTTAAAATCTGAAATAATCTTGTAATTTGGCAGCAGGCTACTGAGGGCAGTTAATGCAATATGAATTTAATTTCTTATTTTCATATAATTTTTTTCTCTAGTACTAAAAGAATTGTTACTAGAACCGCTGACGAACTGGAATCGGAACCGGAACCGGAATTGTTAAATTTCTTACGATTCCCATCCCTAGTGACTCGTTGGAAAAAGTAGCTCGTTACTGAAAAAATTACACTATTGTGAAAATAACTGGACTATTGTCATGCTACTGAAAAATGTAAGTCTGTAATGTTGCTACATACTCCTAATACACACTCACACAATTATACACTCAGTATGTTTACATGCACATTACATGTTTTATTTCAGTTGGATTAAAACAAAAATGTCATGTAAACGCTTGTCAGGCTAGTCAGGCTAACAGACCTAAATGACGCGATTTGTAGCTCGGTTTTGTCGTCATGTAAACAAGTTAATCGTGACATGTTTTATGGTACTTCCTCAGCTGTCATGTATTGCGTACTTGGACAGACAGATAAAGACTGTAGCTCAATTATTGCTGTGTGTGTAAATGTGCTTACTGATGCAAACACACACAATTATACACTCATAGACACACATGCGGTCCTTTGTGCAAACACAAACAAACTTTTCTTCAGTTTTGTCTTGTTTTTCTTTCTCTTTCATTCTGCTTCAGAAAAGCCGGCGGTTCATTTAGCTCCCGTCTAATTAACATGCGAATGGCTGCTCCAATCCCTGATCAGCAGGCCGCTGTATGTAAATGTGATTAAGCAAAGGGGCAGATGGGTAATGTCTCTCTTTATGAAGTGAGTGATGTTTTTTCATTTGCCTGCTAATCGCCGTGGTGATGATGATGGAATGCTTCGCAGTGACTCTCTGACCGTTAATGACCTTTCATCACCCTGAGAGCTGGACGCAATTATCTAGCTGGATGCAGCGGGCCGATCTTTGACCTTTGACCTGTGGCTGAACGTAAACAGGATGCAGATCGAGAGAGATCAGACTGTTAATAATAGACTCTGAGTTATTGATATGGAAAAAGATTTTATACAAAAATAGATGATAATTTCGATTCTTTGTCGTGTTTTAAAGCGAACCTGTAAAACAAATATTAGCTCAGTTTAAATTTTTAAAGAGAGTGAAAAGACATTGACAGGTGTGACCTAACACACCTTTCTTTTTAGGAAATGTGAAAAGGGTCCAATAACTGGACTTTGTTTTTAATATTCTGTGGTTGTATGTGTTTTAGCTGAAGAAGCTGGTGTATGTGTACCTCGTCCGATATGCTGAGGAGCAGCAGGATCTTGCCCTCCTGTCAATCAGCACCTTCCAGAGGGCCCTCAAGGTAAGTCCCGTTCCTCTGAGGGTGTGTTCACACTTGTAATTCGGTCCTCTTGGTCCGGACCAAAAAAGAAAATGATACATTTAGTCCTGGTTCGCTTAGCGTTCACACTAGCATTTTGAACACCGAACCTAAAGCTACAAAACAAAAGGCATCAGGAAAAAGTCACAACCTGATTGGACAGCTTTTATGATGTATATTTTGCGACGGAACTTGCCGAACATCCAAAACAATGCTGGCTGCTGGGCGAAATGCGCTTGTTAGATTTATATATGTATATATGGTGGTATTTTTACCAGCTGAGAACAAACGAAGAGCTAATAAAATGTGTAAAGGAGTCAGAACAGCGCCAGGAATTCCTCCGTTGCACACACAAACGAAGATAGGCTGCAAGGACGGCTGACGGCGGTTCCGACGCCTGTACTGAACTGTTATGGGCAACATAGCTCTTATGATGAGAAGAACCAGGTATGCTTGAGGTCAGTATTAGGCAAATTACTTCCTGTTTTTGGTCCGTATAGACGTCTTTGGTCCATGTTGCGTTCATATATCAATCGAACCGCACCAGATTTCGTTTGGAAGTGGACCGAGACCCACTATTCAGGTGGTCTCGGTCCGCTTGTTTGGTGCGCACCAAGGTTCGGATGGCAGCGTTCACACTTGTTCAAATGAACTGCACTAACAGAGCAGTCGCACCAGAGTTCGTTTTAATTGAACCAAACCTGCCAAGTGTGAACACACCCTTACTTTACGTTTTGTTCCGTCCCTCGTTCTCTTCACAAAATGCTCTGGCCCTCTTTGCACTGAATACAATTTTTGGAAAAACATGAGGGTGAATAAATGATGACAGAATTTTCATTTTTGGGTGAACTATCCCTTCAACCAAGTTGCTTTTGAAATATGCTCTTGACTTAGGATCCTAACCAGTTGATCAGAGCGGGCGCTCTCAGGGTTTTGTCCAGTATCAGAGTGTCAATCATCGTCCCCATCATGATGTTGGCTATCAAAGAGGCAGCCACTGACCTCTCACCTTATGTCCGGAAAACTGCCGCTCACGCCATTCAGAAACTCTACAGGTATAATGCGCACACACATACACTGACTTTGTTACTTAAATTCATTGAGAACAGCTTATGGAGGTTTCTGCTTTTGTGTTTTAGTCTGGATCCCGACCAGAAAGAGCAGCTGATCGAAGTTATCGAAAAACTCCTGAAAGACAGAAGCACAGTAAGACAATTAGGCCTCTCTAAATACACATGCAAACACAACCATTTCTTCTATTAATTCACAACTTCTATACATACAGCCAAAGCTGTCACTATCATGAGTTTTTTGCTGGTGATTAATTGTCATACAAATAATTGCATTTAAGGTTGTCTATGTGTCTCACAGTGTAAGCTTAAAAAATATACTTAAAGTAATTTATTAACGTTGAACTAAAATGAATTATTTCCTTGAGGGCTTGGAAAACAAATATTGCCCTGGGTTGAATGACATGATTATTAATATTTAGGGGTGTCAGAATTGACGCGTTAACGCATACGTTTAATTAAAAAAGTTTAACGTATACATTTTCTTATTCGCGATTAACACATTTACTATTAATAGAGCATAAACACTGGTGTGAAGGGCAGAACCTTTGTAATGTGTCCGCCCAGAGTCATTACACTGATGCACAATTCACATGCCAGAGCCCTTATACCAAGGTGAGCCTACAAGCTTAACATAAAATAGCATAACCTGCCGGTCTCATAGACATTCTATGAGCGATACTGTTGTAACACATTAGTTGACCGTTACTGTACGTTTCCACTGGTGCGTTGTGAGCGAACGTTTTCAGTTCATTCATACGGAAGTCAAGCTCCATGCTCTCGAGGCGCATCAGAATAGCATCAGAATAGTTGAAATTCCTCTGCTTCATGCAAATGAGAAACGAAAAGTGATGTCTGTAAAAAAGCCGAGCTGAAAGCAGTGACATCTGTCATAAGCGCTTCAACATATCAGGATAATGCTGAAGTTTCTGCTGGATTCAGTGCTTTAATCACAAACGAACTTCAAATGATGTTTGCACACATACACTGTGACAATACTGTGGCTGGGTGAGCAAAAGTGAGACTCCAAACAGACTAGACAAATGAAGACTTTGTGCGTTCATTGTGAAAATACAATAGCTGGATGAAAAAAAAAAGGGGCAGTCACACTATGCTTTGAGCACGCAAATTTTTTTCGTACAATGCAACGGACCATGATATGATGTCACGTGGGAGAACTTCTGGCGTAAGTAAATAATACATCACAAAAAACAAATAATATTATATTTAAAATATTAAAATATACTGTCTTCTCAGTTTCCTGTAACAATAAAACACGCAGCCTTAAAATATGTATTCCTTGTATTGAGCCAAGTGTTCAGCGTGTGACATTTCGATCTTCTATTGGTCATGCGCCCTCTCGTTGTACGAATTGACGGTTCAGTGTTCACCAAGCTTAAACTTTGGTTCGCAGCGTCGTACGAAATTTCAAGGTTGCGTTTCCAGTCTCCTGTGTTCGGATGCGTTAGAATGGGAGTGAATAGAGTGCGAAGTGTAGTGTCAAATTTCAGCCCTTTCAAAATTTGTGATTAATCGCGATTAACTACAAAAAGTTATGCGTTTAATCGTGATTAAACATTTTAATTGATTGACAGCACAATTAATATTATTATATTAAACTATATAAATAATACTTCAAATATTAAAATATTACATTTTATACATATATAATATTACATATTTAAAATATATAAAAATATTTAAAAAAGGCTCAGTAACCAAATAGCGGTAAACAAATACTGGGGTTGATTAATGACATAAAATTCTAACTATAAAAATATTTAAATAATACTTCAAATTGTAAAATATTATATTTATATTCAAATAAATATACAAAATATTTAACATTTCCTTTAAGGCTCGGTAAATAAACATTGGGTTGAATGTCATGATTAGTTACATGATTAATAATATTCTAAATATAAAATATTTGAAATAATACTTCAATATTAAAATATGATATTTAAATTGTAATATAATTGTTTTTTTTTTAATTTTCTTAAAGGCTCTGTAAATAAATACTGGGTTGAATGACATGATTAAGTACATGATTAATAATGTTCTAAATATTACAATATTTTAAATAAACTTCAAATAATAAAAAAAAGATATTTATATCAAAATAAATATACAAACATTTTAACATTTCCTTTAAGGCTTGGTAAACAAACATTGGGTTGAATGTCATGATTAATAATATTCTAAATAATAAAATATTATATTTTAATTTTAATAAATATACAAAAATTTTGACATTTTCTTAAAGGCTTGCAAAATAAATACTGGGTTTAATTACATGATTAATAATATTCTAAATATTTAAATATTTTAAATAATACTTCAAATATTTAAATATTATATTTAAATTGTAATAAATATAAAAAAATTATGACATTTTCTTAAAGGCTCGGAAAACAAATACGAGGTTTAATGATATGATACAATATTCTAAATATTAAAATATTATAAATAGTACTTCAAATAATGAAATATTATATTTAAATGAAAATAACCTTTATTTTATTTTTTTTCTTTAAGGCTCGGTAAACAAATACTGATTACCAATGATTACATGATCAATAATTTTCTAAATATTGAAATATTTTAAATAATACTTCAAATGATATTTTTTAATTAAAATAAATGTATACAAATATTTAATTCTTCCAAACACACTTTTTTTTTTATATTTATTTTTGTGGTCCACTTTAGTAGTACTAGGTTCTCAGTCCACACATTTAGAGAACCTCCTGAGATAGTATGAATTTATTTGAAACGTTCACATAATGTTCTACTGTATTGGACAGAAAGCTGTAAAATCTTTAGAAATTCACAGTTACTATTTAATTTAACAAAATATTGAAAAATGGAAATGATTTGTATTTTAGATGAAGTTTATGCAATCTTATCAACATAATTTTGCCCAATACATAATTTAACAAGGCCAATGCATTGCATTTACATTAACTTTCATTTACAAATTACAACCAGCAGATGGCGCAATAACCCAACATTTTCTCCCATGTCTCTGCCTGAAACTCTCTAACATAGTAGAACTTACACTTTCCAAACTCATTTGGAAACAGCATTCCTGGGCCAAAGTCTCGGAACACATTATCGCAAAATACATCCATTGGACTCAGCCATTGCTTCTGGTCTCAGATTTGAGTAACGACCACTCAAGATCAGGGTTTTAGCTTGTGTTGTCATGTTTTGTTGCCATTGTCGTTATAGGCTTTTAGTGATGAGCCATTTTTCACCCCTAGAGCTTCCCGAGTTGTCAGTATATCAACGAAGTGGTAAATATTTACTGTGCAATAATAGACAACACTACCAGCTTCCACTGTCCGTGTCTTTGGGAAGGTGGAATTTTAAAGGTGGAATGTTTCATGTTAAAGAAATATGAGTGCGTGTGTTCAGTCTAACCGGTAACAGCAGCATCAATCACGGACGTTGTCGCTCCAGCGTCTCTCTCTATCTCTCCTCACTCACTGATGACCCAGCATTCCCTGTTTCCTCTCCCGTCAATGCGCCCTGCCTTAATTAGAATTCATGACAAAATGGATCCAGGGAAACGTCCTGTACCCTTCATAATTTTACAGGAAATTTATTGTTATTAGAGGAACCATTTGCTTAGTGTGATTTTTCCATTAAGGTCTTGTCAACGAGCAGAGATAGCAGAGCTTTGTTTGATGAGGTGTGTGTAAGAGCTTTGTTGATGGTGGATGTAGTTTACCTTGGAGCTCTTGTTTAGTAATATTGGGAACAGGGAGATAGAGAGAAGCTCGCAAAGATGAATGAAACTGAAAGACAGACCAAAGATCCAGGAGTAAACTTTGTAACTATGGTACAGAAATTAAAGGCATAGTTCAATCGAAGTCATCATGTACTTTCTCTTTCATTTCGTATAAATCCCACAATAATTTCTTCATCGGGGCTCAACCTTAAGGATTTTTTTGGCTTGCTCGGTTGGACCAGTAGTTAAGAAAGACATGAGATTAAAAACTTAAATTGTGAAAAGCCCTTTTGTGTTATAATACCCTGACATACATTTTTTAAAAATACCACCGATGCGATTTGGATTTCAAAAACAGCTGCTGAGGGGGTGACAATAAATTTGCCATCTTTGTCTCTTCTAACTACCATAATGGCAACATGATCACACGGGAAGTTGTGCAAAAATCATTAAGTAATCGTGTTTTCAGTAGTGACGAGCACGATTTGGAGGTTGGATATTTCCCTACGTTACATTTATACTCCACTGATTGTTAGGTTTAGGTTTGGGTTGGGGGGTACAGTTGATTTAATATGCATTCCTCTTCACTGTATTACAGCCTGTACAGCTGAAAACAGCTCCCTTTACAACTCACTTTTGGCGCCCCTCTGTGGACATTTGCAGAAGATGACGTCATGACTAGTCGAATTCGACTCTACCAATGGACTCGACTAGTCGACTTTTAAAAATCAGTAGTCGTGCAACCCCCTAGTGCCCAAACGCCCAACAGCACTTACCGCTTTGGCCACAAGGGGCAGTGTTTTGGAATTATGGTAAACACAGACGGATTTTAGCTAAAGAAAAGGCAACCTACTGTTTCCAATTTCACTCTGAGATCAATCTGGTAATCCATCTCTCACAAAGTCATGCAAATGTGGACTTTTTTTTCTGCTGTTTGAGCAAATGGGAACGCAAAAATAATATTTGCAGTTGAACTTGCTATAGTTTACTTGTGCGTTCCAAACCCAGAAATGTGAAAAGGGTCAAATGGCAGGGGTGCCAAAAAGTTCATTTTAGACCCTGTTTGTTAACTGAACAGTTATATGCAATTTCCTAAAGAGTTTGAGAAGTTTAAGTCACATGAAATTGAATGAAGCACCTGACCCGATCAGACTCTCTCTCTCTGTGTTGTTTTCACACACTCTCTGATATACAGTTGTTGATTAGTCTAAAGTGAGAGTGGTGTGTTATATTAGCTTGGTGGGAAGCAGAACAGGTTGTCATCTTCCAAGCATCTGTTTGTTTTGAGACCACACTAAGGTTTGTAATTATGACACACATATCACCTAATCAGCTTAATTTGCAGTAATAAACCTCGAGCACAACTTTAGGGCTGCTGCAGGAGAAATAGGTGAGTGATAATTGCACAGAAGCTGTGGAAGTGTGTGTGTCTGGATGTGTATTTGTTCTACGTGTGTGTGTGTGTGTGTGTGTGTCTATTTTAAACAACTTTAGACTGTGTAGTAGTGAATTTGTGAAGATGCTCTTTGTTTTTGAGTAGTATAAATTTAGTTATAGGTTCAAGAACTGTACTGTAACAATACTGGCCATTGGCCAATGAATGCAAACCCATGTCTCCATAGCAATGGAATATAACCATCTCTTGAGAGGCCTTTCAATGTTTACCTTTCTCTGTGTCTCTGGAATCACTGGTCTTTTGGTTTGTCAGTCAAAAACAAATGTATTTGTGGGTTGTTTGGGATTTTGGGTGGAATATATTTAAGCGTTAAAAGGATTGTTCACACAAAGATGAAAATTCTGCCAACTTTTTTGTGTGTGTGTGTGTGTGTGTGTGTGTTAGTGTGTGTGTGCATTAGTGTGTGTGTGCGCGTGCAATAAAAGACCATTTTTTTCCCAAATGAATAGGCTGGTCGATATTTTAATACGTTGGCAGGGAAAAGTGACTCAATTTACAGCTTAAAAAAGAATTAAAAGTAGTTCATATGACTCACGCATCATATTCTAAGTCTTCTGAAGGCATACAATAGGTTTTTGGTTAGAAACAACCTGAAATGTAAGCCATTTACGTTCGATCTATGTAAAATTCTCAAAAGTTTTAATCCCTGCTGTTGAGATAATTGGGTGTGTTTGTTGTTGTAGCTGGTAGCGGGCAGCGTGGTAATGGCGTTTGAGGAGGTATGTCCAGACCGTATCGACCTTATCCATAAGAACTATAGGAAGCTGTGTAACTTGCTGGTAGATGTGGAGGAGTGGGGTCAGGTCGTCATCATACACATGCTGACACGATATGCCAGGACGCAGTTTGTCAGCCCATGGAAAGAGGTAAGATTTGTATGGCAGAAAATCATTTAAATGGTTCTATGTACACCTATCAGCCACAACATTAAAACCACCTGCCTAATGTTGTGTAGGTCCCCCTCGTGCCGCCAAAACAGCGCCAACCCGCATCTCAGAATAGCATTCTGAGATTATATTCTTCTCACCACAATTGTACAGAGCAGTTATCTGAGTTCCCATAGACTTTGTCAGTTCGAACCAGTCTGGCCATTCTCTGTTGACCTCTCTCATCAACAAGGCGTTTCCGTCCACAGAACTGCCGCTCACTGGATGTTTTTAGTTTTTGGCACCATTTGGAGTAAATTCTAGAGATTGTTGTGTGTGAAAAACCCAGGAGATCAGCAGTTACAGAAATACTCAAACCAGCCCATCTGGCACCAACAATCATGCCACAGTCAAGATAAAATTTTTCCCCATTTTGATGGTTGATGTGAACATTAACTGAAGCTCTTGACCCGTATCTGCATGATTTTATGCACTGCTGCCACACGATTGGCTGATTAGATAATCGCATGGATGATTGTTGGTGCCAGATGGGCTGGTTTGAGGATATCTGTAACTTTTGATCTCCTGGGATTTTCACACACAACCGTCTCTAGAATTTACTCCGAATGGTGCCAAAAACAAAAAACATCCAGTCAGGGGCAGCTCTGTAGACAGAAATGCCTTGTTGATGAGAGAGGTCAACAGAGAATGGTCAGACTGGTTTGAACTGACAAAGTCTACGGTAACTCCGATAACTGCTCTGTACAATTGTGGTGAGAAGAATATCATCTCAGAATGTTATTCTGAGATGCGGGTTGGCGCTGTTTTGGCGGCACGAGGGGGACCTACACAATATTAGGCAGGTGGTTTTAATGTTGTGGCTGATCGGTGTATTTCTAAAGGTCACTAGTCAAGGTTATATTAAAGCAGTGGTTTCAGTTGCATGTTAAATTGCTGCTCAAAATTTACGGATCCGATATATATTTTTTTATGTTATTCTTTTTTATGCGAGAACTGAGGTGTTCAGGGTGGAATGAAGGTTGGAGACTTCGAGACTGCTGCTTGTGTTTCATAAGACCAAGCAAAACAGGTCTTGGACTCCCACAGTCTTGAAAAACATTGAAATGTCTGTAAAAAAATGTGTATCCTTTAGAATGTTACGGGTTCAATACAAGTTAATCTCAAACAACAGCATTTGTGGCATAATGTTGATTACCACAAAAAATAATTTAGAAAAATAAAGTTGTTTTAAAGTTGCCAATTCAAAATACTTTGCCTTTACTAAGTAATTCATGCAACCAGTTTATATACTTTGTCATAACATTATTGTTCTAGCAAATTCTAGACCACTGACAAACGCAACTCCTCACATGCCCACGAAATGATGTTTTTACATTCACATGTGTGATGAAACATTAATTGAACTGGATAATTAATACATTGCAAAGAGGGTTGCAAATATCAGCAATATCCACAGATAGACAGTCGCTATCATTAATGAATGAATAGAATACAACATGCATATTGTTTTACTCACAGACTAAAAGCTGTTTATTTGTGCACAGCATAGAGTTACTAATGTTATAAAAAGATGGGGCTTACTTGTCTTACTTGAGAAACTGTTACACACGATTATTAAAACAAGCCCAAAATCACAGTGATAAAATGTGTCGATTCTGAGGTACTGTAATCTTCATGGAGCATGTTTAAGTGTCTGAAGGGAAGTTAGGGCAGCTTCTCCCAGGTCTTAATGCCTGCCGCATGCAACCTCTTTCAGAGCGACTTATACAGAGATGCGACTTATCTGTGTTTTTATTTACTCTAAACAAAGTGATTTTGACCCAGTGCAACTTATAGTCAGGTGCGACTTTATTTCTGGAAAATACGATACATAAGATACATATGACACTTACAATGGAAGTGAATGGTACCAGTCCATAAACACTAAAATACACACTGGAATAAATGCTGCCATCTAGCGGCCTGATATTTCTAAGTAACAACCGCACATCCAGGGAGTAAGACATATCAGACCAGTTATCCGGGCATTGCGAGTCATCTGTCCTACTTCTCGTATCGCTCTGTGATTTCTACAAGTAAGCTAATAAAATAATCTCAACTTGTATCAATGTTTCATGTCCATTTATTTGTTTATTTGGCAAGTGGTCCTGTAATAAGCTGGATAGTGAGCAGTCAGACAAAATTGTGCAAAATTAACACCAACAGAACTCAAACCAAAAAGTGGAATTCAGCTGTTCAGCGATTTCTTTCTTCTCACATAATAACATAATTTCAACGCAAATCAATATTTCATGTCCATTTATTTATTTATTTATTTATTTGGTTAGTAGTCATGTAATAAGTGGGATAATGTACATTCAGATGGTTGTTATCCACATCCCTTACTTACTAACCTTATCTGTGTAAAGTTATATTCTATATTACAACTTTGTTGCTGTAACGACGTAATGCAGGTAAACCCTGTAATCTTGTAAAACACTGTAACATAGGTAAATTCCTTATTTTATCACACTAAGATCATGTTAACACGTATCATTTCTTGTGGCTATACTTTTGAAACAGTGTGTATTTAATGGTCATGGACTGACCCTATTCACTTCCATTGTAAGTGCCTCACTGTAACCTCGATGTTGATAATAAACATTATGTTAAAAATGCTGTTAATTGAGCTTAAATGGTTTTGAACCCGGACTATTCCTTTAAGCAGTAATCTTGATAGATGGGAAAGAAAATATGGAAAAGTCATGGAAATTCATTGGTCAAAAGTTGTGGGAACCCTGCCATATGTCCCCTTTAATCATTTTTGGTTTAATTGAATGATCTCCGAAATGTTTAGAGATTTTTGTTTGTTTGTTCAATTGTTTACTACTTGTGTGTGTTTTCAGGATGGTGTATTTGATGAGAACAGTGAGAAAGCTTTTTATGATTCTGAGGAGAAGAGAGTGGACCAGTCCAAAACCTGTATCATGGATCCGGACCACAGACTCCTGCTGAGAAACACCAAACCATTGTTACAGAGCAGAAACACTGCAGTGAGTACACACACTCACACTCGCATATATATACATGCATACATACACACAGCTATAATAAGAGCCTCCTTTAACATTGTAGCAGACAAACATTACAGTTAAACATAAACTTTAAACGTAACGTTACATTTAACTATAAACAGTCAATTTGCTAAAGATACTTGTCCTGCCCCCATTTTCTTCTCATTTGTCAGTTGTTTTAAAACTAACTTGAGCTACGTTTCTATCCAAGTTGTGAAAAATTCAGAATGTGTTTTCATTGTAGTTTATGTGAATGTCTTATCAGATAAAAGATTGTATCCACCTCAAGTGAGCGCACATTTTTTTATGCAGCTTGTAGAAAATGTATTCAAATCTTGGTGTTTCAGTCCAGTGTTTTTTATGCAATATCCCAACATTTGCATAAAAACGTGAATGGAAACCCAGCTATTGATGTGCTGTGATGTGTAAAAGTGGTTATCATATTTTTAAATTTACACGGCGGCTTAAAAACTCTGATTGCTGGATATGTAAAAAAAAACAACAGTGTGATGTGATGCAACTACATGTGTACATAGACCAATGATTAAAACAATAGCACAGGCAAAACGCCATAACATCTCCTGTGTGAACACCCCCTAACACACACTCATATTTACACACATCTGGGCTCTCTTTCTCTCTCATTCTTTCTAAAATGACTTACCGGTACTTACTGTTTGACTCTGAGACATTGTGATGGCCTTCAGGAGGTAACTGTGTGTGTGTTTTGTGGTAAAGTGTGAGTGTATGTGTGTTTTTAGATATAAGTGTTGCCAAGGCTGTATCTGACACAGCTCTATCATGTTGACACACACACACACACACACACACACACACACAGAAATGTGTTCAGAAAACTAAATTTTTCTGATACACCATCACACACAAAATGACTCGAACACTCCATCAGCCAGCAGGCTCAAGGTCTGTATGTGTGTGGGTTTATGTTTGTGTATGACTGTGTATGTGTGGTGTTTGGTGTGTGTGTGTGTGTGTGTGTGTGTGTGTGTTTGTGAGAGAGAGAGATATGTTTTGATTAAAACTTGTCCTGCTTTGTTTTACACTCTGTGTGCACTCTGTCTTTATCATCTCTCTCTCTCTCTCTCTCTCTCTCTCTCTCTCTCTTTCTTTCTTTCTCTCTCTCTCTCTCTCTGTCTCTCTCTGCTTGTTTAGCAGTTGATGTGTTGAAGTCTGCTGTCCTGTTCGTATATTGGGGTCAAAGTAATTTGGGGAAGACAAAATCATTACATACATTGAAGGCTTCCTAATCTATCACCATCTATCTCTTTTTCTATCTCTCTCTTTCCCTCTTTTCACATCTCTCTTTGACTCTTCCCATCTTCCATTAATCTTTCTCTCATTCAACAGCTACTTTTTTTATGTCCACCTGTCTTTCTCTCTTCCTTTCCATCCCTACACATCACCTTGTCCCCCTTACAAAAAAGCACATTGTGAACCATAGTGCCATACATTGCCAATGCATTAAAAAACTTCTCCTAAAAAACTCTCTCCTGTCAGGTTGTGATGGCAGTAGCTCAGCTCTACTGGCATTTGGCCCCTAAACATGAAATCAGTATCATCACTAAGTCCCTGGTGAGGCTTCTGAGGAGCCAGAGGTAACACACACTCATTAAAGAAACTTCAGCCTCTACTGGAGATATTTTGAAGAAATCAAACCATTATTCCTCTTTTGGGCCCATTCTCTCTCTCTTGTTTCAGGGAAGTTCAGTATGTAGTGTTGCAGAACATCGCCACCATGTCCATCCAGAGGAAGGTGCAGTCACACAACACTCGTCTTGCATGAAATCAGTATTTAAAATATGAGCATATTTTAAATAAATGTTGTAAAACAGTGTGTGGACAATCAAAACAGTTCTTGTAAAATTGTGGTAAGCACTGAGATAAAATCTGAGGTAAACACTGAGCTAAATACTAAGGTAAGATCTGAGGTAAACATTGAGGTAAAATCCAGGGACAAATTGCAATAAACGCTGGTAAAATTTACGCAAACACTGATGTAAAAGACAAGTTAGACACTGAGATATAAGTTATACTATTAATATAACGATATTTTAGTAATACTGAGGTATAATCTAAGTTAAAAATGAATGGAAAAATGGAAAATCTGAGATAAAGTTTAGGTAAACAAGGAGGTAAAATCTGAGGTAAAATAAAAGGTTAAAGTTGATGTAAACATTGAATGAGGTAAAATGATACCAAGGTAAACATTGAAGTAAAAGATT
The DNA here is from genome assembly GCF_019703515.2 of Myxocyprinus asiaticus. Classification (NCBI taxonomy): domain Eukaryota; kingdom Metazoa; phylum Chordata; class Actinopteri; order Cypriniformes; family Catostomidae; genus Myxocyprinus; species Myxocyprinus asiaticus. The sequence continues at coordinate 6,077,869 of NC_059381.1, forward strand.
AGGTAAAATCTGAGGTAAAAGTTAATGGATACATTAAATGAAAATATGAGATGAAGTTTAGGTAAACACTGAGGTAAAAGTTGAGGTCAGATCTGAGGTAAACACAAAATAAAAGTTGAGGTAAACACAAGGAAAAATCTGAGATAAAGTTTGAGGTAAAATGTAAGGTAAGAGTTGACGTAAACATTGAATGAGGTAAAATGATACTAAGATAAACACTGAAGGGGAAGTTCAGGTAAACACTGAGGTATAAGTTGAGGTCAAATCTGAGGTAAACAAGGTAAAAGTTGAGGTAAAATCTGAGGTAAAAGTTAATGGAAACTGATTTAAATATGTGAGGTAAACCCAAGATAAAAGTTGAGGTAAACACTGAGGTAAAATCTAAGGTAAACACAGGCATAAATTGAGGAAAAATTTAATGGAAACATTGAATGAAAATCTGAGAAAAAGTTTAGGTAAACACTGAGGTAAAATCTGAGATATAAATTAATGTAAAGATTAAAACTTTAAGATAAAAGTTTAGGTAAAATATAAGTTAAAAGTTGACGTAAACAACGAATGATGTAAAATTGTACTAAGGTAAACACTAAAGTGTACGTTTAGGTAAACACTGAGGTATAAGTTGAGGTAAAAGTTGATTGAATGAGGTAAATACTATAGTAAGTTTAGGTAAACTTTGAGGTTGTGTTTGTGTTTCTAGGGAATGTTTGAACCCTTCATGAAGAGCTTCTATGTGAGGTCGACAGATGCCACTCACATCAAAACACTCAAGGTAAATAAAATATCTTAATTTATGTATTTGTGTGTTTGTTCATCTGTGTTAATGCACAGTAGCTGTAAAACTTTATCATACCTGTCTGTTTATTGATGTTTTGGTGTTTAGCGGATGTTTATCTTGTCTGTTTAAATTCTGCAGCTGGAGATTTTGACAAACTTGGCTAATGAAGCAAACATTTCCATCATACTGAGAGAATTCCAGGTAAAGATTCGCCTCTCTCCTGTTTTGTGTTTGGAAAAACCTGGTGAACTGCTTATCCAGAAAGCATTTTTGGGCATCAAGGGACGTTTGAACGCGTTTATGTTGCCCAGAAATGCTGTCTAGGTAGGCAGCTAGGTTTTGAAACACAGCTGAAGTGTAGTAGTTTTAAGAAACTGTGTGTGTGTTTCAGACATATGTAAAAAGTCAGGACAAGGCTTTTGCGGCAGCTACCGTCCAAGCTATCGGCAGATGTGCAACAAATATCACAGAGGTTACAGACACCTGCCTCAACGGACTCGTACTCCTGCTGTCCAACAGAGACGGTAACACTCTGCCTTTAACCATCACTTTTTAAAATTGTGTTCATTTACACACCCTCAGGTTGTTCCAAACCAGAATAATAGCCTAAGTCACCATTCCCTTTTGTTGCATCTTTTTTTTCATACAGTGAAAGTGAATGGTGACTGAGGCTAACATTTTGCCTAACTCCTCCTTTTGTGTTCCATGGAAGAAAGAAGTCATGCAGATTTGGAACAACATGAGGTTGAGTAAATGACAGAATTTACATTTTTGGGTGAACTATCCCTCTACCACATAATTTTTGTGTTGTTGTTAGTAGCAGTGCATATGATTGCCTGAAGATGGCACCACATCACATCATTCATCACATCTTACAGTGTACAAACAAACAAAATGTACATGTTATTTTACACGGATGCAAATGTGGATATTCTTTCTGGCAAATGCATGTCACAGTTTTGATGACCTCTAAAATTCCTCAAAACATTGTTTGAAATTTAAAATGTAGGATTTAGTTGAAGTTTCTCTGTTTGATCTGAAAGGCAGATGTCCCTTTTAATTGTAAGATTTACTACAGTGTTCCATTTGATTCCATAAAAATTTAGTTATACTTGCTACAGTTATTGTTATGGATGCACAATATATCAGCAGCTGATATCCGGGAAAATCAAAGTATTATTGTCGCACTGAGAATGGAATTACCACATATATTTTTGCCGATAATTTGTTATGGTTTATTTGATCGTGGCTGAGAATCTCTTGACTGCTTGCAGCTTCTTTTCTTCAGGCATGAACTCAGGCAGTCTCGAGCAACAGCGTGTGTGACAGTGAAAGCTAGGCTGTTTTTTTACTGGATAATCTGATGTTATTAATAACATGCCAATTTCCCATATTCTATTTATGTTTCATGAAGCAAGAAACAAAAACGCTACAAAAAAAACATGTATGCGTCAATCTTGGATGGGCAATAATTTTTGCTTATTACTTCATGAAACACAAACAGAATATGAAAATTAGCACATTGTTACTTACAGAAAAGGGTCTCAATTAAAACAAGTCCAAATACAATGTAACACCATGCATAGGGGTGGCTAAAAACACTAGTTTGAGAGTGCAACGCATGTGCTTGTTGTATTTTATTGTATATTATTTGATCTGTATGATGCTACCTATTCCCACTATGATTATTGTGATCACATTTCATAAGTTATGCAATGGAACTATCACAGATTAGTGCTGCAATAAGCAGCTGTGAATGAGACGTGCAAGTGCACAAAACAGTCTGGCATAAATATTACACGATTTGTAATTCATAATTTGTAATTTAATGTTTGTTACATGCTGTTAATTTATCACCTCATTTTGGTTTAATGCATTGTTACATCTGTTAGAAGTTTGTTTTTCTCTCTCTGTTAGCGGATCATCAGGATTACCGTAAATACTCATACAAATGGGCACATACGAAAATTACTGTAAATACTCATACAAATGTGCACATATGAAGATTACCGTAAATACTCATACATATGGGCACATATGGAGATTAATGTAAATACTCATACAAATGGGCACATACGAAAATTACTGTAAATACTCATACAAATGTGCACATATGAAGATTACCGTAAATACTCATACATATGGGCACATATGGAGATTAATGTAAATACTCATACAAATGGGCACATCTGAATATTACTGTAAATACTCATACAAATGTGCACATATGAAGATTACCGTAAATACTCATACATATGGGCACAAACCGGCTCCTGTACTGCAGTCTGCAGTCATACATATGGGCACATACAAAGATTACTGTAAATGCTCATACAAATGGGCACATGCAATTTATACAAATGTATTGTCATTTGTTTCTCATTTAAATCAGCATATATCTGTAATATAGGCACATTTTAAAGGTGCACTCAGTAATTTTTTCCTCATTAAAAATATTTTACTCCTAAACACTCCATGTAGGAAATCATGATCACATGAGATGGAGACTCTAGTCATATCAGTAACCTTATAAAAGCTGTTTTATTCTACACTGAGAGGGTCCGCACATGGGGGCTGCCATGTTAGAATCACATGACCAGCCGAATACTACTTGCTTAATCTCAGTAACTGTCCTGTTATTTGACCCTTTCACTCATTGATTAAAATAATCATGGGTGACTGTGAATACAAAATTTCTACAATGGCATCTGAAAACTGTTGATTTTAAATGATGCTGCATCCAAGCCGCTAGGTGTCAGCGTAAGTCCAAGATGACAAAAGACAAAAGTTACTGATTGCACCTTTAAAAAGCAGCATTTAAGAGTTGGTCAGAAATTCCAAGCTTTTAAATGACACCTATTTTTCAGATGAGTACCTTTTTAATTTTAGTAGCTAGCATATATTGAAAATAAAAACTTATAAAAAAAAAGAAAAAAAGAAAAGAATATTGGATTATCGGTGTCAGTATAGGCCACAATGAGCTTTGAATTATCGGTTATTGGTATCGGCCCAAAAGTTCCATATTGGTGCATACCTAGTTATTGTTATTACCGTCAAAGTGTATTGTTGACAATCAGTGTATTTGTATGTTTCTTGTCTCCATAGAAACTGTTGTTGCAGAGAGCGTCGTGGTGATCAAGAAACTCCTGCAGACGCAACCATCACAGCACAGTGACATCATCAAACACATGGCCAAACTCTTCGACAACATCACTGTGAGAGAAGTATACAAAATTACACAGTAGTGCATTGCAGTAATATTATGGTGTTAGTGTGTGTACTTGTTAGCTGTACTAGAGTGTCAAGTTTCAGAAAAAAATCTTGAAAAATAGAGCAAAAACATCAGAAAATGGTCCACACTAGTACAAACTTTTCATATTTGTGTATGCGGTCTGACTTGATAATATTGTGTTAGGAAGTACAGTACTACATTTGAATTATGTACATTGTAATTGCATACTAACTTGGTGTTGTAGGCATGATGCAAAGAATATAATAATTATATCACTTAATCGTAGTTTGTGTTCTATGTATTTTTGAAATGTATTTCTTTTGCAGGTCCCAATGGCGAGAGCCAGCATCCTGTGGCTGATGGGTGAGTATTGTGAACACGTGCCTAAAATCGCCCCTGATGTTCTGCGAAAGATGGCCAAGACCTTCACCAACGAGGAGGACATCGTCAAACTCCAGATCGTCAACCTTGCGGCCAAACTCTACCTGACCAATTCAAAACAGGTAAAATGGACATGCTTCTTTTCATTTTGATTACGTTTGATTTGTCTGGTTCATGTGGTTGCATTGTGCTCTTCCTGTATCATTTTATAATGTACATTTTTCTTTCTCATCCACTCTAACACAGACTAAATTGCTGACTCAGTATATTCTGAACTTGGGCAAGTACGATCAGAACTATGACATCAGGGACCGAACACGGTTCATACGTCAACTTATCGTTCCAAATGAGAAGAGCGGAGCTCTAAGTAAATATGCTAGACGCATCCTGATGGCGCCCAAACCGGCTCCTGTACTGCAGTCTGCCTTTAAAGGTAAAAACACATGCATACTGATTACACATTCTCAACCAAAAACCATTAGAGACCTTCTGGTATTTATTTTAACACCAATCAAAATTGAAGTCCCTTTGAAATATTGAGGTTCAGATAATTTAGAATGTAAGCAGTCATTTATCAGAGACTTTTTGAAATTGACTTCTTATAGAAACAATCCTCCTGAATCAACCTGAGGTAACTTGAGGTGCTAAAAAAAGTACAAATGGCCAATTTTGCCACTTTCCTTATTTTGTCATCAGATTACTGTTGTACTTTGGAATTATGCTTTATCCAAAGAGGTACAAAAACGTTTTCACTGTTCTAACAATAAATAATTCCCATTGAACATGGATTGGATCTGTTGAACTCATGACAGGCCCAAATTTATAAGAGAGCCACAGTGAAAGATGAAAAAATAACTAAATATGATAACATGATAATTTATATGAACATTTTTATTTTGTACTTCTAAAATATTTTTGCATTTCTGTCTTTGCAGTTCAAAATAACAGAACTCAAATTTCACATGTGTATACTGTATATGAACATTACAAATGTATACTTTGCATATATTAGGCAATTCCACACAAATGTCAAGCACATCATGGAAAAATAAAAAGTAATGACTTCCAGACCGCTAGAGGGTACCGCTTGCTCACAGAGTGCTGACTGAAGCACTTAAAGGAATGTTCCGGGTTCAGTACAAGTTAAGCTCAATCGACAGCATTTGTGGCATAATGTTGATTGCCACAATCATTCTCCTTTTTTTAAAAAAAAAAAAAAGCAAAAATCGAGATTACAGTTAATCACTTACAATGGAAGTGAATGTGGCCAAGATTTGGAGGGTTTAAAGGCAGAAATGTGAAGCTTATAATTTTATAAAAGCACTTGCATTAATTCTTCTGTTAAAAATGTTATTACTTGTGCTGTTTAAATTGTAAGTCGTTTTAGGGTTTGTTGATCATGGTAACGAAATTGTAAAATTAGCTGCAACTTTACACAGAAAATGTTTGAAAGTGATTTTATCACACTAAAATCATGTTTAAATGCATATTCTTTATGTCTGGTAGCTAAATTTTAAAACAGTTGCTGTGTCCAAAATCGCCCCCTGTCCACTATATAGCGCACTATTTCAGGTGTTGGCCATTTTGTAGTAGCATCCGAATTCTGAGTGAACTACTCGTTCCCTACATTCGTTCACTCACTCTTACCCACAATGCACTCTGATTTTGAGTGTACATCAGATGTACACTCGCTGATGGTTTACTGCCCATAATCCACCACTGGAGGACTGACAAGCTGGGAGAGCCAAATTCATACAGATACATTTTAAAATGGATAATTTATGTATAGATGATGCTATGATGTGGAGTTTTATTTTTCCCATTGATCTCAAATCTTCCTTTCATAGGCATGATATTTGAAAAGGTTGTTTCCAATCAGCTGAACAAATTCTTAAACTCAAATGGCTACTTAGACAATTTCCAGTCTGGTTTTCAACACAGCACAGAGACGGCGCTCATGTAGATATTTAATGAAATTTGGCTAAATACTGATTCAGGATTTGAAATATCAGTGCTGGTATTTCTAGATATCAGTGCTTCCTTTGACACTGTTGACCACAACATTCTCCTAGACAGACTGGAAAACTGGGTTGCGCTCTATGGGACAGTCCTCAGCTGGTTCAGGTCATATCTAGAATGGAGGGGCTACTATGTGAACATAGGGAACTATGAATCTAAGGGGACATCCATGATGTGTGGAGTCCCCAAAGGCTCAATTCTTGCACCGTTCCTGTTCAACCTGTATATCGTCGCTGTCCGATGAAAAACACATATCTCTGCTTTTGTCAATTTTGACTTTTTATCATAGATGGAATGCGGCAAATGACCTCTTCCTTCTGTTTGAATTGTGCATCGATTTGACCAATGAAAAGATGTTTAATCAGGCTGTCTGCTTAACAAGTATCTTGTAAGATTGTTTATGAGAAAAATAGTTTTTCCCTGCTCTTGAAAAATTTGTTTTTTGGAGACGTGTTTTTCATCATACAGCGACGATATGCTCCCACTCTGGACAAATGTAAAAAAAAAATAAAAAAAAAAGAAACAAATTGCATACCATAGCTATGCAGACAACACCCAGATTTACCTAGCCCTATCACCAAATGACTACAGGCCCATAGACTCTCTGTGCCAGTGCATTGATATAATTAACAGTTGGATGTGCAGAAACTTCCTTCAGTTTAACAACAACAAGACAGAAGTCATTGTATTTGGCAGCAAAGTCAAAATTCCCAAAGTGAACACTTACCTTGACTCCAGGGGTCTTAAGACAAAACAAATCAAGGAATATTGGTGTCATTTTGGAGTCAGACCTTAGTTTCAGTAGTCACATCGAAGCAATGACCAAATCAGCCTACTGTTATCTGAAAAATATAGTGAGAATTAGATGTTTTATATCCATTCAAGACTTAGAGAAACTTGTTCATGCATTCATCACCAGTAGGGTGGACTACTGCAATGGACTTCTCACCGACCTTCCAAAAAAGATCATTAGATAGCTGCAGCTCATTCAAAATGCTGCTGCCAGGATTCTTACATGAACCAAAAATTCTGAGCATATTACTCCAGTCCTCATGTCTTTACACTGGCTTCCAGTTACGTTTAGAATTGATTTTAAAGTACTATTACTCATTTACAGTAAAACTCATCATTAGGCCAAAGAGGATGCTTACAGAAGTGGGGATAAAATCTTGTACAATCAGGCCAAAAACACACTGACAAAGGAGATTAGAGTGGCTAAAAGAAGCTACTCTGAGAAGCTGAAAAGCTAATGACCTTAGCTAATGACCCTGCATCAGTGTGGAGAGGCCTGGAAGACATTACTAATTATAAGACACCATTCCACAACACTGTAGGGAATCAAAAACAGACTGATGACCTGAATGAGTTTTACTATAGATTTGAAAAGCCCAGTCTCACACCCCACACCTGCTCATACCTTCACTTCACACAAACACCAACACCTCCTGCAACCACCCTCCTCCCCCCTCCTGCTACTCAACCTGCACTTAAGATCTGTGAAGAGGATGTGGGCCGGGTCTTCCAGAAACAAAAGACAAGGAAAGCACAGGGCCCAGACGGTGTTTCAACCACTTGCCTAAAGCATGTGCCAACCAGCTGGCCCCCATCTTCACACAGATCCTCAACACATCACTGGAGCACTGTGAAGTTCCCAGCTGCTTCAAATGCTCCACCATCATCCCTGTCCCAAAGAAACTCAATATCGCAGGACTTAATGACTACAGACCCGTCACTCTGACGTCTGTGGTCATGAAATCATTTGAGAGGCTGGTGTTGGCCCACCTGAAGGACAACACTGGACCCTTTCTGGATCCCCTTCAATTTGCTTATCAAGCAAACAGGTTTGTGGATGATGCAGTCAACATGGGATTGCGTCATATCCTGCAACATCTGGACAGACCAGGCGCATATGCAAGGATCTTTTTTGTGGACTTCAGTTCGGCTTTCAACACCATCATCACAGCTATTCTCCGGACTAAATTAACCCAACTCTCTGTTCCCACCTCTATCTGTCAGTGAATCACCAGTTTCTGACAGACAGGTGGCAGCTAGTGAGACTGGGGAAATTCACTTCCAGCACCTGTATGATCAGCACTGGTGCCCCCCAAGGATGTGTGCTCTCCCCACCACTCTTCTCCCTGTACACCAACGACTCCACCACCAATGACCCCTCTGTCAAGCTCCTGAAGTTTGCAGATGATGCTACTGTCATCGGCCTCGTCCAAGATGACGACGAGTCTGCATACAGAAGAGAGGTTAAACAGCTGGCTGTCTGGTGCAGTCAAAACAACCTGGAGCTGAACACACTCAAAAGAGTGGAGATGATTGTGGACTTCAGGAGGAACACCCCAATATTGACCCTGCTCACCATTCTGAACAGCACTGTGGCAGCAGTGGAGTCATTCTGGTTCCTGGGCTCTGCCATCTCACAGGACCTGAAGAGGGAGACCCACATTGACTCAAAAGGCCCAGCAGAGGTTGCACTTCCTTCGCCAGTTAAGGAAGTTCAACCTGGCACAGGTGCCGATAATACAGTTCTATTAGCAGTCACTGAGTCTGTCCTCAATAACTGTCTGGTTTGGTTCAGCTACGAAATCAGACATCAGAAGACTACAAAAGCCTCAGTTTCACCAGTTCTGTCTAGAGAAATGGTACAAAATTCCAGCAACTTATTGTGAGAAGCTTGTGGAAGGCTACCCAAAACGTTAGGTCCAGGTTAAACAATTTAAAGGCAATGCTACCAAATACTAACAAAGTGTATGTTAACTTCTAACCCACTGGGAACGTGATGAAAGAAATAAAAGCTGAAATAAATCATTCTCTCTACTATTATTCTGACATTTCACATTCTTTTTTTTTTTCTCCCCTTTTCTCCCCAATTTGGAATACCCAATATCCAATGCGCTCCAAGTCCTTGTGATGGCGTAGTGACTCGCCTCAATCCAGGTGGCAGAGGATGAATCTCAGTTGCCTCCATGTCTGAGACCGTCAATCCACGCATCTTATCACATGGCTTGTTGAGTGCATTACCACAGAGACGTAGTGCATGTGGAGGCCCATGCTGTTCTCCGTGGCATCCACGCACAACTCACCATGTGCCCCACCAAGAGCGAGAACCACACATTATATCGACTACGAGGAGATTCCCCATGTGACTCTAGCAACTGGGCCAATTTGGTTGCTTAGGAGACCTGGCTGGAGTCACTCAGCACGCCCTGGATTCGAACTCGCGACTCCAGGGGTGATAGTCAGCGTCAATACTCGCTAAGCTACCCAGGCCCAGACATTTCACATTCTTAAAATAGTGATCCTAACTGACCTAAGACGGGGAATGTTTTTTACGATTAAATGTCAGGAATTGTTAAAAACTGAGTTTAAATGTATTTGGCTAAGATGTATGCAGATTTCTGACTTCAACTGTATACTTTCTATTCGCTTTTTACTTTTATTCTATATTTTAATATCTCTGTCTTGTTGTATTGTTTGTGCACTGGAAGCTTCTGTCACCAAGACAGATTCCTTGTATATGTGCACATACTTGGCCATAAAGCTCATTCTGATTATAAATCACTCAATGGCCTAGGACCTAAATACACTGTATATATGCTTGTTGAATATAAACCTAACAGACCTCTCAGATCATTAGGATCAAGACAGTTAGAAATACCAAGGGTTCACTCAAAACAAGGTGAGACTGTGTTTAGCTATTATGCCACACGTCAGCTCCATCACTCTTTCCCTCGCTCTGTGTATACGTCAGTGTCCGAATTCACTCACTCATTTCATTCACTCCTTGCTGATATAGAGCACTCACTGCCATTCACTATATAGGAAATGGTGAATGAGTGAACGAGTGAACGATTTCTGACACAGCCAGTGAGTACTTAAACGTTAAAAAATTGGCCCAGTTATCCCATCAACGTGGGGTTGCATGCTGTCTCCATGTTTATATCTGCGTCTCACGCTAAACACATTTAGGTGCACTCTACAATATGGAATAGCCTTCCTGTGGACCCCCTCTAAACTCCGGGCCCCCCTCAAGCCTGGGCCCAGGACAAAAGGTCCAATTGTCCCCCTTATCGGGTGCCCTGCATATAGGGCCATTTTCACAGCTGTCATGTCTGTTTATGGCAATTTTTATGCATTAACATAAAATTGAGAAAGAAAAAAAACATAAATGGAAACTTTTGCAAATTATTTTTAACAAAGACAGTCCTGAATGAGTTTTAAATGTTTTTAGCACATATAGATGTTAAAAATCTTTAAAATAGGTTTTTAATCACTATACCTTTTACTGTATTGTATTTCAACATGAAAATAACCATGGAATTTTTATGGTGTTAAATCACCTACAGACAAACAAAAGTAACTACAAATGCTCAAACCATCTCAGACAGGGTTCGAACTTACCACCTTTCAGCTACCCTCCCAGACCATTAACCTCTAGGCCATATCACTCAAGTAAACGTAAAAGCTTTAGTTCCTGATAAAACAGTTGTCATAGTTAAAATAAAAAATCTAATGGAATTGGTATGGCGTCATGCTCTGATTCCAAATTACACAGCCACATCTTTAAGAAGTTCTGCTGACATTGATTTCTTTCACTCTTCTCCCTCGTTCCTCTATTTAATCACATCATTCCATTCCAGCAGGGTGCCAGAACTAGCACTATAAACTGAAAAACACAACACCGTCATGGGAATTCTGCCTTCCGAGCCATGACAGCAACGTTAACCCATAAATATCAATACAGCACAGAGAAACACTGAAACCGAGTGCATCAAACAGCACAAAGCCACAGTTATTTTCCCACCCCGAAGCCCGAGTTTTTTTGCGGATTAGCGGCGTGAATCTAGAGGCTATGCTTTTCCATACAGAATTGAATTGTTGGATTTTGAGGTAATTTGATAACTGCAATCTGATGCGAATCAAATCCGGCAGCCCTGTCCGACCGCACACGCCCATACGTTCATTTACTGCTCCTTTACGTTCACGTACTTCACCTGCAATTAAACTGAGTAATTATGCTTACAAGCAGGAAAAGGGTGTTACTCATTTACTCCTGTAGATGCATGGATGGATGGATGGATTTTGGTGAAGCGCAGAGGATGTGCGGCGTATGATTGATGCCGGCTGTCGTCGGGGGTAATTTTGTTGTGCTGAGTATCATTCTCAGTGCTTGGTAAAGCGTGTCCCACTCTTAATAGGGGGTAATAAAGTTTGTAAAGGCTGATAATGTATCTCCATAATGGAACTTAAAGAGACACATTTTTGTGTGTTTTTAAAGTCACATTTGAGACGTATAAGCTGATCTCTGTGATGAAGGTGAACTGACAGTCACTTTATTTGGCTCTATGAGGTCTTCACCTAAAGAACTCATCAATAGTCTGTACCAGCATGCTGATAATCTACTGATAATACAAAGGGCTTATCTCAAATCAACCATTCCCCTCTCTTTCTCCGTCTGTCTCTCGCTCTATTACTCTGTCCTGTCTTGAACTCTGTAATCGGAGTCGGGTAATTATTGGATACTTAAACTAAAAGATGAAAACTACTTATTAAACGTATTTTTCGTAAAAATAAAATAGCATTTTTCTATGTTAAAATATGCAGAGACAGCTATAAGTAAGCCATTTGTAGGTTGATTCAGCTTAAAATTGTATACACTGTGGGACTTTGTATTGCAACATTGCTCCTTTTGTTTGAGCAGTCCAACATAACTTTGGAGATTTTTGTTGTTGTTGTAAAAATAAAATAGATTTTTTTATTTATTTTTTTTTATGTTAAAATATGTAGTGACAACTAGTAGTAAGCCATTCTTAGGTTGATTCAGCCAAATATTTTAAAAACTGGCACTTTCAAAACATTGGTCCTTTTGTTTGAGTATTTTTGAGATTTCTTTTTTTTTTGTTTTTTGTTTTTTTGTATAAATAAAAAATAAAATATAAATGTTTATGTTAAAATATGTAGAGACAACTATTAGTAAGCCATTTGTTGGTTGACACAGCTGAAAATTGTAAACACTGTGGCACTTTCAAAACAGTTTCTCTTTTGTAGTGCCAAACATAATGGCAGTAGTTCTCACACTACATTCAAATGTGCTGTGACGGTTAATTGCACAACAAGAAGGCCTCAGCACATCTCAAAGCTCACAATAGATGCGTTCTACATCCTCCTGTCCTTCTGATTTCGTTCTTCCAAGGTAGCTTGGCAAGACTGGTCTTTTTCAGTGTAATGCCAATTACCCAGCAGGTCTATTAAAGAACAAAGGAAGCCCTCAAAACTAGCAGCCCTCAATGTATTTAGTCTTACAGAGCCAGACTTTTGACTTAAGGCTCAAGGTCTGGTCCATATTGCAGCTTTTTCTAGCCAAGAACAGACCACTTGGACAGGAAGAGACTATCTGATAAAATGATTCTACCAAGATGAAGACCATATTATATTTTTCTTATCCTTTCCATCCTTTGTTTCTCTCTCAGATCGGGATCGTTTTCAGCTCGGCACGCTGTCTCATACTCTCAATACACAGGCCACTGGGTACCTGGAGCTCTCTGATTGGCCGGCTGTCGCTCCCGACCATTCAGTGAGAAATGTGGAGGTTTTCGAACCGGTAAGCCTCCTTTTTCTGTTATTGTATTTTTCTTGTTTTATCACAGATAATCCTCATAAAACTTCAATCTATAAAAAATATAATGGCTTCAGAGTACAGATCAGTCTAAGGGTAATGATGATTTAATTTCCTCAATGTTGCAGCAGGTAAAGGAGACTGGTGGACCAGCACTCAGTAAAGCCAAATCTGCCAAATCAAAAGAGAAGTTCTACTCTGATTCTGAAGAGGAGGAAGAGGAGGAGGGTAGCAGTAGTGAGGACAGTAGCAGCAGCAGCAGTGAAGGTAAAGTATTATTAAGGAATTTTTTGTGATACATTAGTTTTTCATTTACTTTTTTGGTATCTGTGTGCCTTGTTTTATGAGAATGTTTCAGTAAATTAATGCCTTTTTGGTCTAAAAATTCCAAAGGTATAGCCCATAAAATGAAACTTCTATGATTATTTTTTTTTCACCCTGATGTCGTTCCAAACCTAATAAATGTGAATGGTGACTGAGGCTGTCATTCTGCCTAACATCTCCTTTTGTGTTCCAAGAATTTTCAATTTTGAAGGTGCGTGTGTGTGTGTGTGTGTGTATGAACAGAATCAGGAAGTGAATCTGAGAGTGAGGCAAACAGCGAAGATTCAAACAAGAGTTCTAGCCAATCAGAGAAGACCTCCAGCGAATCAGACTCTAACAAGAAAAAGAAAACTCTAAAAAACCAACAACTACAACAGCAGAGACCCGCAAGTAAAGACAGGTACGAGTCTCACTGCATCATAAAAAAACTAACCAATCACAGGCCTTGCTCTCTCTCCTATTGTCCAGTCACATTCATTCTCTCTAAACGAACACTCTGGTACAATTGGTAGTGGTACTCACCTCAATCCGGGTGGCGGAGGACAAGTCTCAGTTGCCTCTGCTTCTGAGACAGTCAATCTGCGCATCTTATCACGTGACTCATTGTGCATGACACAGCGGAGACTCCCAGTATGTGGAGGCTCATGCTACTCTCCATGATCAATGCACAACTTTCCACGCGCCCCATTGAGAGCGAGAACCACTAATCGCGACCACGAGGAGGTTACCCCATGTGACTCTACCCTCCCTAGCAACCGGGCCAATTTTTTTTTTTTTTTTTTATTAACAATTTTATTGATTCCAATGACAGATCAAACAAATATAACATGAAACACAGAATCAAACTACATGAACCTAAACCCTTCCCTCCGAACATTCCCAGTGGCCTGACAGCAAACCAACAATGAAACACAAATAAACAATAAATCAACAAAGTATTCAGAAGAAAAAAAATAATAAGAATGCACACACACATTCAACATTGCCCATCTCCCTCCACCGTCTCCCCCAAGAGCCCTCCAAAAAATCCAAATATCGACCCCATTTTTTAAATAGACCCATGTTGCTCAGCCTTTTACATATCATCCCCTCAAAAGCCGCCACCCTAACCAACTCCGTTCACCATTTCTGAAACGAGGGTGCTCCGGCTGACTTCCATCCCCTAAGGATGACCTGCCTTCTGATCATGACACCAACCAGGACCCAGCTCTTCATGGACCCAACTCTTCATGAACCCATCCTCTACAATCAATTACCGTCCCATCGCCTAGAACACAGAGCCATGGGGCAAAATGAAACCCGAGCACCCAACACATCACAAATAAAATTCTGAACCCTTAACCAAAATTCTTGAATCTTAACACACCACAAAAGAGTTGTGTTCCCGTCTTCTGATTGGCATCGCCAGCAGGTGGGTGTGTCTTTGAGACCAAGTCTATACAATCTAGAGGGGGTCTAATAGAATCAGTGTAAAATCTTAAATTGCATCAGACGCACCCTTGTATCTCTAGATGTAGACTTGATGTTTTTAGAATCCAAGCCCACACTCCCTCCTCCAATCCAGATTTAAATCTTTCTCCCATAATCTCTTGAGAGAAGTTGAAGCTCCGTCCCCCAGACACTGAATTAATAGGGAATAATACACTGATGCCTCATGACCTTTTCCAAAGGCAGTAATCACCACTTCCAGAGTATCTGCCACTTTAGGGGGGTGTATACTACTCCCAAAAATAGTACGGAGCAGATGGTGCAGCTGTAAATACCTAAAGAACTGAGATCTGGGAATCCTAAAATGTTGAACCAAATTTAAAAAAAATCTCAACACTCCACTCTCATATAGGTCACCGAGTGTATTAACCTCCCTCACAATCCACTCTGACCAACAGAAAGGGGACTTATTAATACATAATTTTGGGTTCATCCATATGCTTGAGCAACATTTAAATAAATGTCCGAATTAAACACTCTGGACACTTGTCCATACCGCGTGCAAATGCAAGATAACGGGGTGTGACTTAACTTCTCCGGTTAGTTTAATAGAAAGGCTTTGTAATGGCAAAATAGGGGCAAGAACTTCCTGTTCAGTTCAAAACCAGGGAGGGGCTCTCTCAGGTGGAAATGACCAATAAGCCATATGTCTGAGACTGAATGCATAATAATAAAACAAAATCTTGTGTAGGCCTAGCCCACCTTTGTCAATCGGCCTATGTAATTTGTTGAAAAGTAATCTGGGATGTTTACCATTCCAAATGAAGGACTTTGCTATGCTATCATATTGCTTGAAATAAGAGAGGTGGACATCTACAGGTAGAGACTGTAGCAGGTAGTTGAATTTTGGAATACAATTTTTTTTAATAACATTAACCTTCCCAATCATAGATAAATGTATTGAAGCCCACCTGTCCACATCGCTCAAACAGTTTTATTAAGGGGTCAAAATTAAACTAAATCACACAAATTTTCTGGGAATAAAATACCCAACTACTTAATGCCCTGATTGGCCACTGGAAGGTGCACGGCTGAAAACCCATTACTGGGCGGTACGCTGTCAGAGCCAAAGCTTCGGATCTAGACCAATTGACTCTGTATCCTGAGAACTTAGAAAAGGAATTAATAATTCTCTGAAGGGAAGGCATAGATTTAGTGGGGTCGGAGACGAATAATAAAATATCATCTGCGTAAAGCAAAAGCTTATGCGTCATTCCTCCCGCTACCACCCCTGGAAAACCATCTTCCTTTCTTATCGTGGCTGCTAATGGTTCCAGGGCAAGACAGAACAATAATGAGGAAAGAGGGCAAACCCTGCCAGGTGCCCCTGTCCAGAGTAAAATAATCTGAATTAATCCATTTGTTTGTACCGCTGCTATCGGGTGTCTATAAAGTAACTTAATCCACCCAATAAAAGTGTTCCCGAACCCATATATTTCCAAAATCTTTAAAAGATAACCCCATTCTACCATATCAAACGCCTTTTCGGCGTCAAGTGAGATGGCAGCGACCGGAGTCTGATCATTCGCCACAGACCACATGATATTGATGAGACGCCTGATGTTATCAGAAGAGCTGCGGCCCCGAATAAACCCCACCTGATCTATATGTATAAGAGATGTCATAACTTAATCGGTTAGCCAAAATTTTTGACAATATTTTAAAGTCTAGCTGGATCAGGGAAATTGGACGGTAACTCTTACACTCGCTTGGATCTTTGTCCTTCTTAAGAATCAGACTGATCTGGGCTTGTGTCGTGGTTGACGGAAGCTTTACATTCTTTAATGATTCTGTATAAACTTCGAATAAAAGTGGAGCCAATTCTGTAGCATAAGCTTTAAAAAATTCAGCGGCAAAGCCATCTGGCCCCGGAGCCTTGCCTGTAGGCAAGGCCTTAATTACCTCGCCAAGCTCCTCCAAGGTTATCTCAGAATCAAGATAATTTTTTGCTCAGTCGTCAGTTTAGTGAGTTCTAATGGTTCCAAAAAAATTCCTAATATCTACATCAGTAGACGAAGACATGGAACTATAGAGATCAAGATAGAATTCTTTAAAAGCATTATTAATATCAATAGCTGAGTTAAATATTTCACCACTAGCAGTTTTCACTGAGGGAATGGAAGAAAAAATCTAGCCAAAATCTTCCCTTCTTTGTCCCACGACTCAAAATATGACTGTCTTGCCCTGAATAACCAAAACTCCACCTTAAACGATAAAATTGTATTATATCTGTATTTCAATCGGGTCAATTCTCTGAGGCCATCAGATGACATTCGGCGCTTCAGCTCTGCCTCGGCACTTTTAATATTCCCTTCCAACTCCACGAGTTCTCTTGCTTTGGATTTTTTGATGAATGAGGCATACTGTATAATCCGACCCCTAAGAACCACCTTAAGTGCCTCCCAAGCCACGGCCACAAAGGATACTGAAGACCTGTTTGGTCTCCATATAAACATTGATTTCAGCCTTTAACATTTGTTGGAATTCAGGATTTTGCAAAAGGGATACATTAAAGCGGCAACTATATTATTTGTTTTTCTCCATATGTGGCAACACCTCTGAACTCATCAGGGCGTGCTCTGAGACTAAAATGTTTCCAATTGAGCAATCAACAACAGATGAAATGAGGGACTTGGATATAAAAAAAAATCTGTTCTAGAATAAATCTTATGGACTGATGAAAAAAATGTATAGTCCCTACCAGATGGGTTCAAAAGTTGCCAATTATCTGTAAGACCAAGATTTTTACACATCCTGTGAAGTGTCAGTGTTGCTCTAGGGGGTTTGCACACTTTTGCTTCACTATAATCAAGCACTGAATCCATCAAAAGATTAAAATCTCCTCCCAATATTATATCATGAGGGGTGCCAGTGGCTTGCAACATCCCTTCAAGATCTATAAAAAAGCCCTGATCATCAGCGTTAGGTGCGTAAATATTAGCCAAAATCAACCTTTGCCCCTGAATTTCTGCTAAAACAATAATGACTCTTCCTAATTTATCTTTAATAAAGACATTTGAACTGTAGATGTTTACCTATCAATGTAATGACTCCCCTGCTCTAACTCGAGCCAGCACTAAAGAAAGTATGTCCACCCCATATCTTCCCAAATTTTTCAGCTTCCTGCGGGGAAAAATGCGTTTCTTCAAGAAACACTATATCAAATTTCTTTGGTTTAAGAAAAGAAATAACCTTCCTTCTCTTTATGGGGTGCCCCAACCCATTTACATTCCACGTGGAGAGAGATAATCCACTCATATTAACATCTGACATTTTGACATATGAGAAAAAATAGATTGTGTGTCAAAAATAAAATTATAAAGACCACATTCAAACATTAGTGCAACAGTCAAACCCCGAACTTTAGAACATAAAAAAAAAAAAAAACAGAAAAAGAAAATTGTACGCATTAACCCCGCGCACGACAGCGCCAACTGGCTTCCATCCCTCTAAACTCAAACAGTCCATGTACACCTACGAGAGTCCCCGTGACAAATTTGCGGTCGGATTGCTGAAGTCCGGTGTTTCTATACAAATTTTATGAGACAGAATTACATAACAGAAAATAATCTATAAAACAAACTCCAGCCAATAGGCAGAATAAACACAAAGAACATGTAGATTCATTCAGAAAACTGTCCTGAAGGTGTGTTCCTCCACAAAACGAGCTCTAGCCGCTAGCGGAGCCAGCACAAAAAACAAATGTTCAGTGAGCTGGCTGTTCATGAGTGCAGCAGATGACCTAATCGTTCCAATGTCCTGCAAAAAATATTCCACAAAACAAACTCCAGCCAATAGGAGGCATAAACACAAGGCACGTGCAGATTCATCCACAACTGTCCCTAAGGAGTGTTATTCCACAAAACAAACTCCAGCCCCTAGGCAGAACCAGCACAAAAAGAAACTAAACAGGCACCCCATTTCCTCGGACGGTCAAGTGTATTTTCAGTGAATCAAGCTCATTTGGGGTTCCGTTGATGTAAGAGGTTCTTGCATTCCTTGAATCGATCTCTCTTGTCGAATTCGCAAATCTGGGAACAAGAAAATGTTGTGGTTCTTCCAAGAAAGCCTTCCTTTACTCCTTACCTCGTATAACATGAGATTTTTATCGGATGATCTCAGAAATTTGGCCAGAATTGATCGGGCCTGTCTCCTTCTGCGGATCTCCTAGCCAGGACTCTGTGAGCTCGCTTGATTTCCAGCTTATGGCCTGTTATGTCGAGCAGACTCTGAAAGAGTTCGTCTAGGAATTTCACCATATCTCGGCCTTCCTCATGCTTAGGAATTTCAACAATTCGGACGTTGTTTCGCCGATTACGATTTTCAAGGTCTTCCAACTTTTCCCAAACGCACTGCAAATCTGCTTTGGTCGCTAGCGGATTAGCAGCTAATTCCCTCTCCAATGACTCGAGATAATCGATCCATTTCTCGACGTCCCTGATTCTTGTAACTAATTCAGAGAATTTCGCCTCCATGGCCATAATCGGTCGACGTATTACAGCAAGATCCTCCAGGTCTGCTACGACCTTCGTCAGCATCACTGACATGCTGGACAGTTGCTGCTGGGTTTCTCCCACCTCACCATCCAAACTGAGTCCCTGGTCTGCGGCCTTGTCAGGGGTATCAGCTTGAGCACGTAAGTGTCTTTTAATATCTCCAGAGCCCAAGGATTTTGAATTCTTTGACATGTTGACTTCTTAGAACAGTTATGTAGCAGGGTGTGTCGAAACTCACCAGTTTAAGACACAAAGAATTAAAAACAAGGAAATTGCGCAAAGCTCACCATTCACACATCCGACCCCCGCATGGTGCCACGCGACTACTCTTAACTGCCACTATTCTTAAAGAGAGAGTACCATTTTGGCACTTGTTATACAAATAAATTTAAACTCAATGTAAATACTCAAAACTGTGACAACTCACATCATTATAATATATGCAACTTCATGACATCATTAGGGATGTAATGGTATGAAATGTTCACGGTATGATAACCTTCACAAAAAGTAAAGCGGTATTACGGTATCACGGTAGGTACCTTGCTAAAATTATTAGCAGTTTAATATTTATTTATGATGTACCGTATTTTCCGGAAATAATGTCACACCTCAATATAACTCGCACCTGGTCAAAATTGCATTGTTCAGAAAAAAAAACACAGATAAGTCGCATCTTTGTAGAAGTCGCACTGACAGAGGTTAAATGCTGTATACAAATAAACAGCTTTTAGTCTGTGAGTAAAACAGTATGGCTTTTTTATTCTAGTCATTCATTAATGTTAGAGACTGTCTATATGTGGATATTTCTGATATCTGAAACCTCTGTGCTGCACCTTAATTATCCGGTTCACTGACTGAATGTTTTTAATACGAGTGTTATGAAACGTAGAATTTGTTAGAAAAATAATATTATGATGGACAGAATATTAAACTGATTGCATAAAGTACTTTGTAAAGAAAATATTTTTAATTAGCCACTTAAAACGCTTCTACCATCTCTATGACTGACGTTTTCATCTGTTTGAGTATAAGCAAATGTGCTTTTACTTGGACTTAAGAAAAAAAAATCAAGTATCACTGTGAATGCAATACTGTGAATTATAAATGTCAATGGTTTGATAACCGTCTCTTTTTAAAACCTTGGTATACCATGAAACAGTGACACCGTTACATCCCTAGACATCATATTAATTGATAGAATGTACTATATGTGATAATGTGATGATGATGATGATGATGATGATGATGATGATGATGATAATAATAATAATAATAATGACAAACAAATTATAAAATAAAATGTACACTTCCACATACCATATACATGGAGCGTTACTTTTCCTGGGCATTAACTCTTTTCTACATTTGTTATTGTCGGAATTACTTTTACTTCATGTCGGAATTACGAGTTTCTGACTATTAAATATCGTCCACACCACTGGTTATACAAGTTGGAAACTCTGAATTATACAGTAGCTTGAAGTTCTCTCACTTAAATGAAAACCTTGAAAGTGAAGGATTGTTGCTGGAAAGGAAGTCCTGGCTTTTCATTTAGTGATGCCTGTATAAACCCTGATTTTTTTTGAAAAATACCACTTTTTAAATAATGCCTAATGCAGTGATTTGTTAACTACAATTGTAAGGATACATATTAAATAGATACTATATAGATCACCCTGGGCATTAACAATTTTTCAGGGTCATGTTTGTTTGCATAATAACTTGTCCAGAACTTCATAGTAGTGGAATTTGGTGTTTTTATATGCACAAATATATAGGCACATGGTGCTTGAGTTAGTCTGTTGTAGTTTTAGCTGAGTGTGTGTGTATTAACTTAAGTGTGTACACGTGTATGCACACAATATAGATCTGGGAGTGTATAGACTGTGTGTTTGTGTGAGTGTGTGATGTGCTGCATAAAACGTGACTAATAAAATGTGGCATCAATAATCCTACCCTCCATCTGTTCATTCACACACACACACACACACACACACACACACACACACACACAGATTGGCAGCAGTTCAGAAATTCAAGTGCAATTGTTGCATATGAACACTGATAATTCACAAATGCAGATATGTTGAAAACAGAACACACACAATAATGGCTAAACAGACGCACCTGGAATGACAAAACCTTTCATTATCATTACAGTTTCTCTCCACATGTTGCGGTGTTACATTCCTGTAGTTGACCCTGCTGCTTTCATTAGCAACTGTAATTAAACAGCTTACATGAATGACACCACCACGTGTATTATTCACTCTTTGCCTCTTTTCTTTTCTTTTCTTTTTTCTCCATCATTGTATGTAATTTAAGGCTCTCAACCACTGTGAAATGCTGTCATTAACACACACATACAACCTGCTTTAATGCAGCATTTGAGCTGTGCATATTTCACTGAGGTGTGTGTGTGTATCACTCCTTATTCTCAGCAAATGAAATCCAAAGGCCAAATTAGTCCATTTAATCATCTCACAATTAATCAGACACTGTCCTCTCTGCTAATTCAGCCAGCCCTATCTCTCGCCCGCCCGGATGGCTTGTCTTAAATGGTGTGCGCAGAGCGATCTGCAACACGGACAACTGAAGTATACATTGGCCTTTAGGCTGGTTTAAGCATTTTGTTTGTTTGTTTTTTCTCAGCAGACCAAGTGGTCAAGTTGGTCAGTTGACTGGTTTTAGAGGGGTTTTGGGCACTTTTTAGCTAGTCAGGCTGGGAGATCAGCAAACCAACTTAAGACCCGGGTATACTTTGTTTTTCTGTGTTCCGGATTGGATTGTGCCTGGTCGACTATGTTGCCTTTCAAAGGATGTTGTTTTGACCGCAAGCAAAAATGAGCACATTCGACGCATCCACACTCAGGGTTGGGGAGTAACGGAATACATGTAACGAGAATAGGTATTTAAAATACAAAATATAAGTAACTGTATTCCACTACAGTTACATTCAAAAAGTATTTTGATTACTGAAGAGATTACTTTGCATTTTATTGTCATTTGTTTCATTTAATATTTAGTCCTTTCAGATGGAAAACATTTATCCATATAAATGATGTGATCCAAAGTGCATTTGAACAGCGGTGAAACACTTTCTTATGATGTGTTACATTCATACGAGCAGACAGAGAAGTAAGTTTGAAGTAAGTTTGGAGCAGAAGAAATAGAAATAAACCTTGTGTAAATTGTCAGCTTTACGCTAAACTAAAATGTTATTTCTAGCCATTTTACATGCACGTTACCAGGCACAATCATATTTTTTTACCTAGAAAATTCACGTTGGATCATAATTTCTTTTTTTCTGGTAAGATCTTTGATATTAGGGCAAAAATCGTATTCTTGATAATAATTATTGTATTGTTTTCCTGTAAAAATATCTAAAAATCCTTAAATTTTTGATTGCCATGAAGGGGTGTACCTGGTCTGCAACGATGTTTAGGTAGGTGGCACATGTCAAATTGAGTCCACATGAATGGCCGGACCCAGGGTTTCCCAGTAGAACATTGCCCAGAGCATCACACTCCCTCCTCCTGCTTGTCGTCTTCCCACAGTGCATCCTGGTGCCATCACTTCCTCAGGTAAACGGCATACACGGCCGTCCACGTGATGTAAAAGAAAACGGGACTCATTGGACCAGATGACCTTCTTCCACTGCTCTAAGGTCCAGTTATGACACTTGTGTGCCCATTGTAGGCACTTATGATGGTGGACAGGGGTCATCATGGGCCCTCTGACCAGTTTGCGGCTATGCAGCCCCATACACAGCAAGGTGCGAGGCACTGTGTGTTGTGACACATTCCTCCCGTAACCTTCATTACAATTTTCTGTGACTTGTGCCACAGTAGACTTTCTGTCGGTTTGGTCCAGACGGGATAGCCTTTGTTGCCCTTGCACATCGTTGAGCCTTGGGCGCCCAACACCCTGTCCCCAGTTTGTAGTTTGTCCCTCTTTGGACCACTGTCAGTAGGTACTTACCACTGCTGACCAGGAGCACCCCACAGAGATGCTCTGACCCAGCCATCTGGCCATAACAATTTGGCCCTTGTCGATGTCGCTCAGGTCTTTACTCCTGCCCATTTCTCCTGCATTCAACATGTTGACTACAAGAACTGACTGTTCACTTACCATCTAATCTACCCAGACCTTGACATGTGGCCTTGTTAGGAGATGATCAACGTTATTCGCTTCACCTGTGAGTGCTCATAATGTTTTGGCTCATCAGTGTATACTGTATATAATCCCGAGTGTTGTAACCATGAGTGCTTTAGAAGTTAATTGTGTTCAGTCTTTATTCACATTTTTAAAAAGTAGATTTTACAACGATTCATTTTAAGATTGTTTTTGTTGTTGTTGAATAAACACGCTTTAATTTTATTTGTATTATTATTAGTTCTTTTTTGCAGTTTTTTAACTTTGTGTTTGTGTTACTCTACAGGGTGCAGAAGAACGGAAACACTGTAAAGGCTGAATCCAGATCAGAAAGTGAATCAGGATCAGTGAGTTCCTCCTCAGGGAGCTCCTCTGGATCAGAATCTGGATCCGAACCGGATTCCGATTCAGACTCGGGAACAGAGTCCAAACCTGTCAAATCCAAACCCGTTGCAAAGGTAAGAAGACAGACACACCTTTAACATATATGTGTAACATCCTGCATCCTTGTTCATACTTTTGATGTTATGTGTAATTCTACAGGTTGAGGAAAAGAAGGAAGTGTCTCTCCTTGACCTTGACGACTGTAAGTTTCTTTCTACATAGTTACTCATCCTTGTGTTAAGATGAGTTGGGTTATATGGAGGCATTGAAAACCTAGTGAGCTGCCTTGCTGTCTACTATGTAGCTAGCTAACTTCTAAAGGCCCCGATATAGGCGAAATCCATGAACGAATGAGTCTGATGTAATTTTGAAAAAATCTGGCCTAAAAGAAGGCATTTTTTGAGTGTTTCTGTGGTTCAAAACAGCTCGTCAGCACAAACTCTCAGGAAAACTTTGTACTGGCTGTTAAACACCTTATAGAGTGTTAGCACATTAGCGTCATGAATGCAAAATGTAAACGCTGCAATATACACTTTATCTATTGCCTATTTACATCATCACTGAGTGGTTAAAACAGCTTCTTTTACTGATCTCATGTGAATCCTACATTTTTAATGTCACATTAGTTTATGTTGTACATGTAGTCTTGTTCATCCTTATATACAGTGCATTCAGAGAGTATTCAGACCTCACATTTTGTTATGTTGCAGCCTTATGCTAAAATGCTTTAAATTATTTTTTTTTCACATCAATCTACACTCCATACCCCATAATGACAAAGCAAAACCAGATTTTTGATAACTTTACAAATTTATTAAAAAGGAACAACTGAAATATTACATTAACATAAGTATTCAGACCCTTAACTCAGTGCTTAGTTGAAGCACCTTTGGCAGCAATTACAGCCTCAAATCTTTTTGGTTATGATGGGACAAGCTTTGCACACCTGGATTTGGGAATGTACTGCCATTATTCTCTACAGATCCTCTCACGCTCTGTCAGGTTGGATGGGGACTGTTGGTGGACAGCCATTTCCAGGTCTCTCCAGAGATGTTCAATTGGGTTCCAGTCCGGGCTCTGGCTGGGCCACTCAAGACATTCACAGAGTTGTCCCTAAGCCACTCTTGTTTAGTCTTGGCTGTGTGCTTAGGGTCATTGTCCTGCTGGAAGGTGAATCTTCGGCCCAGTCTGAAGTCCTGAGCGCTCTGGACCAGGTTTTCATTAAGCATATCTCCGTATTTTGCTGCGTTCAGCTTTCCTTGAACCCTGACCAGTCCCCTAGTCCCTGCTGCTGAAAACACCCCCACAGCATGCTGCTACAACCACCATGCTTCACTGTTGGGATGGTATTGCGCAGGTGATGAGTGGTGCCTGGTTTCCTCCAGGCATGATGCTTGTAATTGAGGCCAAACAGTTCAATCTTCGTTTCATCACAGTCTGAGAGTCTTTTAGGTGCTTTTTTGCAAATTCCAAGTGGGCTTTCATGTGTCTTGCACTAAGGAGAGGCTTCCGTTTGGCCACTCTGCCATAAAGCCCAGATCGGTGGAGTGTTGCAGTGATGGTTGTCCTTCTGCAAATTTCTCCCATCTCCACACATGATCTCTTAAGCTCAACCAGAGTGACCATTGGGTTCTTGGTCACCTCTCTTACCAAGGCCCATCTCCCCCAATTGCTCAGTTTGGCCGGGTGGCCAGCTCAAGGAAGAGTCGTAGTTGTTCCAAACTTCTTCCATTTAAGAATTATGGAGGCCACTGTGCTCTTGGGAACCTTCAATGCAGCTAACTTTTTTTTTGGTAGCCTTCCCCAGATCTGTGCCTCGACACAATCCTGTCTCTGAGCTCTGCAGGCAGTTCCTTTGGCCTCATGGCTTGGTTTTTGCTCTGATATGCATTTTCAGCTGTGAGACCTTATATAAACAGGTGTGTGCCTTTCCAAATTATGTCAAATCAATTGAATTTGCCACAGGTGGACTCCAATCAAAGTGTAGATACATCTCAAAGATGATCCAGAGAAATGGGATGCACCTGAGCTAAATTCCAAGTGTCATAGCAAAGGGTCTGAATACTTATGCCAATGTGATACTTCAGTTTTTTCTTTTTAATACATTTGCAAAGTTATCAAAAATCTGGTTTTTGCTTTGTCATTATGGGGTATGGAGTGTAGATTGATGTGAAAAAAATAAATAATTTAAAGCATTTTAGCATAAGGCTGCAACATAATGCAAAAAAAAAAATTAAGGGGTGTCTGAATACTTTCTGAATGCACTGTATATATGCTCCTCGGTGTGGCCGGTGTCTGAATGTTCACACACAGTATACAGTTACTCGACTGTTTCGAATTTCTCTTTAGCTCTGAGTGAAGAAGAACTTCGAGGTGAGTATATCGGAGCCTTATGTCATCATCCACTCTGATATGAAGCCTCATATCTAAATTGAAACACGTAACATAGGCAACAACTTTGTCACTTTCGTGTGACACACAAATAGGGCTTTTCATGTGAAGTTCACGTAAGATTTGACTAATGCTCACAGTAGATTTCTGTTGATTCCTGACATTAGCATATCTCATTGCAATTCATTGCACTCACAAATACTGGGTGAAATAGTTTATTTTTTATTAAATATAGCTATTTCTATTGATACTTTTCAATATTGAATTCTGTTAATATTTTTTTGTATAAATTCCATACATTTTTCTTGATTGCTCGTCAGTTTATTCGGGGATTGACGTATTTGTGAAGGATACATGTGATGCTGTCTTAGAAAGAGGTATCTTACAATGCAGCATAATTAGTGTTTTGCATAATTTTGGCAGCTGACTAGGTTTTGTAACAAAGCCAATATACTGATTTAGGTTGTATAGATGTTATTCTATAACAGCGTTATTTTTGTATTTGCAGTCTCTCCTGTGCCAGTGACCACTCCCAAAAGCTCCATGCTGTCTCCTAGTCTGTTGTCTGGCCTGCAGGGGCTCTCCATCTCACCCACTGCATTGGCCTTACAGGTGTGTGTTGTGTGTGTGTTGTGTGTGTGTGTGTTGTGTGTGTGTGTTGTGTGTGTGTGTTGTGTGTGTGTGTTGTGTGTGTGTGTGTGTGTGTGTGTGTGTGTGTGTTTTCAAAACTACAAGAAAAAAACATTCTTAATCAGTGTTTTTGTTTTGTTTTCAATGGAGGATTTTTTTTTCTTCATTCAATATTCTCTGAAAACAAGTGTTATTAACTTAAACAATTTTGCTTCTCAAGTAAATGTGTCTAGTTTTAAGGATGTGTAGATTTTTTTCACTGAAAAACAAGACAAAATGCTGTTTTTCTTTTCTTTTCTTTTCTTTTCTTTTTTTATTATTTATTTTTTTATTTGGTGTGTCCACACCCCTAACATTTTGTGTTGACATTCTTCTTTTGCTCCCTTTCCTGTTTATTATTTTCTCTCCACTTTTTTTTTTTTTTTTTCTATTTGGACGTCGTGTTGTGTAGGTCTCATTCTTGCTTTATGTTCATTGTTGATTCTTTGTTTTGCTGTATTGTAGATTGTTTTTCATCACTTTTCTTTCTTTTCTTCCAGTCTTTCCTCTTTTCCCCTGGTGTGTCTAATGTCTGTCTGTGAGTGTGTGTGTGTGTGTGTGTGTGTGTGTGTGTATATTATCAGCGTTTGTGATTGTTGACCTTTTACAGTATGATGGCTCCTTTCTCTCCTATGAGAATTTTGTGTCAGGGAGAGAGGGATGTCAGGAGAGTGAAGCTAGAAAGAGGGAGGGAGAGATGTCAGTGAAAGATGAATGAAGCATGTGTGGTTATTTCTTCTCAAATACTATCTGTGTCTTTCTCCTTTAGGATTGACGCATGAACTGTTATATCCCAGCGTCCCACTGACACCCCCGAAAATAATACACACGCACAGACCTGCACTGCTGTCGTATTTTAACCAAAACATGTCCCTAGTGGAATCTGGACTTTGGTCGCCCTGTTCTTAATTTGTTGCATTGTTTCGTAAGTTTGCATATGTTGACAAAAACAGCAGTAACACTGTGCATACTGAAAGATTGGATTTTTGTTTTTGTTTTCAGATAATTGGGTTGTGAGTTTGGAGTAAATATTGTACAATAATGTTTTAGTGCCACATTTGAAACAATTGTAACATTATAATATTACATTTGTAGCATTGCAAGATTAAAGTTGTAATATTATCAAAATAAAATCGTAGCATTATGAGAATAGCGTAATGTTTTGCGAATGAAGTCGTAAAGTTAAAAGAAATTAGTCATCATATTAGGAAATTAAAGTTATTCAATCATAATTTGTACTATTCTCAAAACGTTTTATGACGATTCTTGTAAAAGTTATGACTTAGTTCTTGTAATGTTTATTTTAACGTGGCACTGAAATGCCGTTGTAGCATTACGATATTAAAGTCTTAATATGAGAATAAAGCCCTAATAGGAGAATGAGAATAAAGTAAGGAAAGTAACATCAAAGTGATTTGGTAGAGAACAGCAAAGTGAAGCACAGGTTCCCATTTCAGATTGCACAAAAGAGACAATTACCTAAATATACGGTGTCTGTTTTTATTTATTTATTTTTATATAAATTCAATCTCCTAAATAACCATTGGAGTGTCTGGGTTGTAACAATACAGTATCTCGGTGCTGATCCGCCAAAAGACCAGTCATTTCTTTTTTGGTAAATCCTATCGAAAGTATGATTTAACAAAATCTCCCACATCCATTTCTTGCACTGATGAAGAGGCTGCCTCTGGGGCCGATTCCTGTTGTGATAATCAGACCTTTTCTTGAAATACTTCTACTTAATTCACGCAATATTACGCATTTAAAGCTGTAGTATGTTATTTCTGTGCCACTAGTGCCACCAAACGGAATTGCAAAAATAAACATTGTTTTCAAAGAAGCTTTCTGAATACGCCCCCCTTCTGCCATTGACCGAACAAACAGATAGTCCCGCCCCCAACTCACACCATCGGTTGAGTCAGTGTTATGCGCCATATAGCGGAGGATGCAGCAGACCACTGTTATCTGTTACACTTGGAAGGACTGAACAGCATACACCTGAATGATCTTTTTAACATGTTGAAAGTGTGCTTGACTACATCTGGATTATAACGATCAATAGAAAATATACACAAACTTCTCTTTTAAATAAAATTAATTTTACTGCCTGTTTTCATCTGGTGGTAATAGCGCAATGTAAATTGCGGTGGGCAATTTTTTGTGTGTGAATGAAGCGCAATCTATAATAAGCCTGATTTACATAGAAAGGAGGCGTGTTTGTGCTGAAAGGAATGACAAAGACTTGAAATAGAAATACTCTAGATGCAGCGCATTTTCAGCACTGATTGATCCTGTTTAAACTAGATTGCGGGTGGTTAGTGAATAAGATGCAGAGTTTTGCACTGCGCAAAATTGACGCAACTGTTTTGGTGAATTTGCCCCACAGTTTTCAAGAAAATTAACCTATGAATGGCTTACTGATGTCTAACTCTGCGTATTAAGATGGGATAGGGGAAAGTTTTTTAACTCCGAAAAAGCTACATCAGCTTTAATCTCCTAATATTATGACTTGCTCGAATCCTCATCACATTGTGACTTTATTCTCCAAAAATTACTACTTTAATCTCATAATGCTATGATTTAATTCTCGTAATTTTGACTATTCTTAAAATATTACTACTTTTAATGTTGTAATGTTACGAATTAATTCTCAAAACATTTACTTTATTCTTGTACAAGCCCTATTATTAGATAATTCTCAATACATTATGACTTTATTCTCGTAATGTTTTGAATTTATTTTAGAAATCTTCAAAAAAAAATATATTTTTTATTTGAACATGGCACTAAAACGCTGCCGTAATATTGTGTCAAATAAATGATCTTAAAATTTTAGCTGTTCTGAGTACATCTCATTTACTGTCATTAAATTGCTCTATATTTCATATATTGGCGTTATATTGTGCATCGGCCACCCTGGCTGATTTGTAAAAATCGGTACTGACCATTATAAAACCTGTAGTGGTTGACCAATATCCCCCCCTCCTATCCACATTGTTTACCATCATCTCTTTACTATCAATAAAGTGTCAAAAAGGGAACAAAGCATGCTGAGGTCACACCAAAAGCAATATCATAGTACTCGCAACTATGAGAATGTGCCCTGTGACCACCGTACTGACAGCACATTGGTTAAACTATGATTGCTGGTAATGCACAATCCTTGTTTTCCTGAAGTCCGAGAAAACTTTGTAACTTTCTATAGCTTTTAACCTCCATCTGTCAGAATTCCTATTCTCCACTTGTCAATCACTGCATGGTTGCCCTGGTGACCTGTATCATTGCGTTGGGGGGCTGAAGGAGGAGTGGAGGATGTCAGCGTTGCTTTTTTGATTGACAGGCTTGTTCAGTACCGGCCAGCTGAACGGCTAGAAGCTGTTACGCACAGGTCATTAGAATACTAGCCACGAGCCTCGGCGGGCAAGCTAATCAGAGCTGAAATAAAGGGTGAGATTGAGAGAAAGAGATAGGGCTTATTTAAAGTCAATGCTATGCATAAATACATTACAGGCCGATATAATCTTAGTCACGGTGGATAAACCTCATCTCTATCTTGTGCACATATATGCATTCAAACGCAGTCATTCATTATCGTGTGCTACGTCACACAGCTGATCTTTCTTAGCCGCGTGTGTGTGCATGCAGATATATGAAAATATATTCATATGACACGGCTGTGTGTGTGACTTTGCGTGGCATGGATACAGATGAAATGACTGTGTGTGAAATAGAGAGACACTCCAATGCATTCCGGGACGGTTAGCGGTGATATTTAGCTGATCCGGGGTCAGCATGCGAGCTTTCTGCCTCGGCTCCTCCCGTCTCTAATAACATTTTGACGTGCGGATCTGCTTTGAAATACTGTTTAAGCGTGCAGTGGGGGGAGTCAGCTGATAACTTTTCATTCATAATTAACGCAGGGCGAATGGGGGCCGAATGTGGGCCGTTGGAAGGAAATTGGACTGTCAGTGTAGGGCGAGCGGGGGGCGAACGAGGGCAAGCGCGGGCTGAGTGAGGGCGGAGCGCGGGGTGGGGGGTGTTTGACCCCATCACAATCCGGGGGCCGCGTCATAATTTGTTCATTTGGTGCCCATCAGACGGCCGCCGTTGCTGCAGTGACCCTGTTCTTCTCGGAGCACGCTCAGTGCCGTCCTCATTATGACTCTGCAGCAAGGTAGAAATGCACGCAGAGATGCGGACTCATGCTGTCAATCACACACGTGTTCAATGCTGTACACAAAAGTGTAGCATACATAAACACACTAGAATGTATACACTTAGGCTTAACTTGTCATTAGTTTGTGTACTAATATTTTTATAGGAACTGACAGATTAGATGTCTTGTTTTTTTATGTTGGCATTGTTATGTGTAACAAAGTGTAACGACAGTTCTGTATTTTGTCTTTTATTTATCTTTTACTCAGGATAAAGAAAGTTCAGGTTCTGAAGACAACTTTGAATGGCATTTGCAAGGCATTGAATGAAACTTGAATAAGAAATGTACAGGCTTCAATACAAGTTAAGCTTTCTCGACAGCATTTTTGGCATAATGTTGATACCACAAAAAAATTATTCATCACTCGTTTATTATAAAAAATATTAAAATTTGCAGTTATAGTAAGGATCTTACAGTGGAAGAGAATGGGGCTAGTCCAAAAAAAAAAACAAAAAAAAAAAACATTAAAATACACGTAGTTTCAAAAGTATAGGCAAAAAATGTCAACATTATCTACGGGTTAACATTATTTTAGTGTCATAAAATTGCTTCCTAACCTTATCTGTGTACATTTATATCCAATATTACATTAGTGATAGACCGATATATTGGGCGATATTTGGCCATTTTGTAATTATTGACATTGGCCGATAACCGCGTTCACTTGGTTTATTTAAAAAAATTTGTTAACTTTCCTTTTTGTTAGTTCAAAAATCTTCTAATAGATTTGTCAGTGTTTTTAGTCACAGTTTTTATGCTGATGCAAATTTAAGTAAATATTGCATAAAATACTTGTCTGTTTTGCTTAAAATTTTAGTCTATATCTGATTTGCTTGTTATTAAATTGAATTTTGTTTATCTGCATTTATATTGGCCATCGGCTATCCTTCTCTCTAGATATTGGTGTCAGCACTGGCCAATGAAAAGCCTGTATCGGTCGACCATTATATAACATCAATATTACAATGACGGTAAACCCTGTAATCTGGTAAATGCCGTAACGCTGGTAAATCCCTGAATATGTCACACTAAAATCATGCGAGCAAATATAATGTTCATCTTGTGGCTATACTTTTTAAACAGTGTGTATTTTAATGTGTATGGCCTGGGTAGCTCAGTGGTAAAGATGCTGGCTACCACCCCTGGAGTTCGCTAGTTCAAACCCAGGACGTGCTGAGTGACTCCAGCCAGGTCTCCTAAGCAACCAAATTGGGCCGGTTGCTAGGGAGGGTAGAGTCACATGGGGTAATCTCCTCGTGATCGCTATAATGTGGTTCATTCTCGGTGGGGCGCATGGTGAGTTGAGCGTGGTTGCCGCGGTGGATGGCGTGAAGCCTCCACACGCGCTATGTCTCCGTGGCAACGTGCTCAACAAGCCACGTGATAAGATGCGCGGGTTGATGATCTCAGACGCGGAGGCAACTGGGATTCGTCCTCTGCCACCCGGACTGAGGTGAATCACTACACCACCATGAGGACTTAGAGCACATTGGGAATTAGGCATTCCAAATTGGGAGAAAAAGGGGAAAAATAAAAATTAAATAAAATAAAAAAATGTGTATGGACTGGCCCCCTTCATTTCCATTGTAAGTGCCTCACTGTAACCGCAATTATTTACATTTTTAAAATAAGTCGAAATTATTTGTTGTAGTAATAAACGTTATGCTGTCGATTGAGCTTAACTTTTAAAAGGCAGGACTTGATTTTATTCATAAGAATTCAGTTGTATTACTATTGAATGGCTCTAAAATTATCAGTGGTGTTTGCTAAGGCTGCAGAAAATCTAGTTATTTAATTTTGTGTTTTTTTCCCCCACCTACAAGGCTTTTTTTACGTCAGAAGAAAAGTCGTTTTTCTACTGACGTTATCATGTTATTTTGTTTTTTGTTTTTAAATAAAATAATTAGAATAACAATAGAGTAATGTGCATTTATGTATAATGCACAAACAGAAAAATTAAGAATGTAAATGGTCAATTTTGATTTCATGTGCATGTTGACAAAAGAGAAACACACACATTCCTTCACATTTATTGTAGTGCCTTCACCATTAATCACAGTGACTCTTAGAATCTGACAGAATCAATGCAAAGGCACACACACACACACCGGCATTCCTCTAAATGACATTTTTCTCTTAAGACACCAGACGGACAGTATAGACAAGTATCATAAACAAATGAATTAGATTTCAAAGAGAAATAGAGAATAGATTTTTAATTCTCTCTGCTGCATGTCCTCTGTTTATCCTCACTTACTTTACCTCCTTTTTCTCTTTCTCGGCTGGCGGATGCGTTTTGCTTCTGTCAGCAGGTTTGGGTGGATACTGGACAGAGAGGATGCTGGGATGTGAAGGTGACTAGAGCGACTTGTCATCCATCACGGAGGTTTCCTTTAAGCTCATCCATAATAGAGCCTCTCAATCAAGCTCCCCTTCACACGAGACATGTCCGAGCGTGTGTGTGTGTGTGTGTGTGTGTGTGTGTGTGTGTGTGTGTGTGTGTGTGTGTGTGTGAGACGGTACGGTCAAGGTTACTCTTTTCTTTCGGTTATTTACTCTTTCACTGCCCAGTGGAGTTAACCACTTTATGGGACACAAAGTGTGTGTGTGTTATATTGGTGATCATAAGCGATGTGTTGTATATTGGGTTGTCCAGTCCTTGAGGATACGGACAGGAATGGTTATCATGAAATGGTAGACACGACCTGTGTGAATATGTGTGTTTCAGTGTGGTAAATGTGATCGGCGGTAACATTACGACTACTTTTATCAACACAGACTGGCTTGACAGCTCCAAAAGCACAGCGATAAATTCATGAGCTGCATGTGTGTTTGTTTTGAGAGAGAGCATACAACAGGATATGACACATCTAAAGGTGGTTTTATCTTTACAGAACTGCAATGTTCATATAATGCTACTGTTTCAGATAAACCAGCTAATTCATACTGATAACTGATTTGATTATTTGAGAGTGAATAACAACTTAATTTCTGTCTGTTTATTGTACAAAGTGATTGTCTGTCTTTAGAAGACTTAGAATTGAATGCTTGAGTCGCATGGACTGCTTTTATGACACTTTTTTTTTTTTTAAGTTTAAAAAATAACCATAAATAATGACAATTTGCATTAACTATTACTCTTAAAAATGTACTTAGTTATGGTATAGCCTAGGATTAATTGCTTCTATTTGTATTATTCTCATTTGTAAGTTGCTTGGGATAAAAGCATCTGCTAAAATGTACAAATTTATTTTGGTTTGTCTAGCTTCAGTTGCGCCATTGGTCATGTTGATTTTAGGGGAAAAGCAGGCGAACATGGAAAGTGTTCCACAAAAAGTGGTGCAGATATCTGCAAAATTTGAATGCTGTCATTCACAAAATTCTACACATTCCCTGCCCTGTGCATGACTGCAATATTTTTATCTTCTATATAGGTAGACTGATATATCGGTTTTACTGATTAATTGGTGCCGATAGCTGCTTTTCGAAATGATTGGTCGTTGGCAAAAATCTATACAGATAGTTGCAGGTAGTTTTATTTTTTTATTATTCCTCCGTGTTCTTTTACAGTTATTCTACAGTTAGAACGGCATTGTTCCACAGTGTAACAGTGGGCTCTAGAGATAAAATAAAAACAATCACTGACACTTACAAAAAATCCCCATTTGCTGTCTCTATGTTTTTCGTCATTGACAGTATTCAGACTATATATATATATATTCAGCGCTGGAAAAAATTATGAGACCACTGCAAAATTATAAGTTTCTCCAGATTTACTATTTATAGGTATGTGTTTGAGTAAAATGAAAATTTGTGTTTTATTCTATAAAGTACTGACAACATTTCTCCCAAATTCCAAATAAAAATATTGTCATTTAGAGCATTTATTTGCTGAAAATGACAACTGGTCAAAATAACAAAAAAGATGCAGTGTTTTTAGACCTCGAATAATGCAAAGAAAACAAGTAAATATTCAAGTAAAAAATATATTTTTTAACAACACAATACTAATGTTTTAACTTAGGAAGAGTTCAGAAAGAGCTCACAAATTTCATGTGTCTTGGCATGCTCTCTACCAGTGTTTCACATTGCTGTTGAGTGACTTTATGCCACTCCTGGCGCAAAAATTCAAGCAGCTCGGCTTTGTTTGATTGCTTGTGGCCATCCATATTCCTCTTAATCACATTCCAGAGGTTTTCAATGGGGTTCAGGTCTGGAGATTGGGCTGGCCATGACAGGGTCTTAATCTGGTCCTCCTCCATCCACACTTTTATTGACCTTGCTGTGTTGCATGGAGCATTGTCCTGCTGGAAAAACCAATCCACAGAGTTGGGGAGCATTGCCAGTGCAGAAGGAAGTACGTTTTTTTTTCCAGGATAACCTTGCATGTGGCTTGATTCATGTGTCCTTCAGAAAGATGAATCTGCCCGATTCCAGCCTTGCTGAAGCACCCCCAGATCATCACCGATCCTCCACCAAATTTCACAGTTGGTGCAAGACACTGTGGCTTGTAGGCCTCTCCAGGTCTCCGTCTAACCATTAGATGACTAGGTGTTGGGCAAAGCTGAAAATTGGACTCATCAGAGAAGATGACCTTACTCCAGTCCTCTACGGTCCAATCCTTATGGTCTTATGCAGACCTCAGCCTGGCTCTTTGCTTCTCATTGATGAAAGGCTTTTTTCTAGCTTTGCACGTCTTCAGCCCTGCCCCTAGGAGCCTGTTTCAAACCGTCCTCACCATGCACTTCACCCCAGCTGCCGTTTGCAATTCTTTTTGTAGGTCACTTGATGTCAACCTACGTTTGTTGAGTGACATTCAAATGAGTTGGCGGTCATCCCGGTCAGTGGAGAGTCGTTTTCGCCCTCTGCCGGTCTGTAGCTTTGTTGTCCCCAATGTTTGCTGCTTGACCTTGTTCTTATGAACTGCCGTCTTTGAAATTTTAAGGATGGAAGCAACCTGATGCTCACTCTATCCCTCTGCCAGTAAAGCCAGTCTTTAACCCTTCTTTTCCTCACTGAAAATGTTTCTTTTCAACTCTTTTTGGCATAGTAGTTATTTTTTGATTCCAATTACTTTTGAGGTACTACTAGCACTGTTTTTGCAAGAGGATAGTGATAACCACGGCAGTGGTTTTTATACTTTCCTCGTTAAATAAGATTTGGTTAAGGTGATCACCTAATCAGTACCTCATTAAGTAGAATGAGGTGTGCTTGTGTTGGAATTCAACAGACACTGGAATGGAATGGCTGCCATACATGTTGAGATGCTGATTTAATAAACATTTGGAGTGGTCTCTTAATTTTTTTCAGAGCTGTGTGTATATATAGTTTGTGTGTAAGTAAGTGTATTTTAGGCTGTATTTTCTGGTTATTATTGGGACTTTGTTTGCACAAATAAACTGCATCTGGGATTTTATTCATTTTGTAAGGAATGACTTTAAGATATAAATATTTTTAATGTTCTATAAATCGATTTTAAAAACTATTGGCTGATTAATTGGTAATCCACTATCTGTTGACCTCTACTTTTATTGCATATCGTCTGCCTATAAAACAGTCCATTATCAGGTTACAGGTTGAATCTATATCTCAGAATGACTGCTGTAGTAGTAGAAAGCAGAGCCACAGCCAATAAATAAATAGTTGGCAGAATTGTCATATCTGTCCAGGTGTTTGGGAGTGTTGTGTAGAGCCAGAATACTGCTTTCACCCTGCAATCTGTTCTGCTGTCACATGAGCTAGAGAGAATCCAGAGAGTCAGGACTAATGCATTGAGATGTCTCTGCACTTTGCACACTCGTCATATCAATGGCAGCCAGTGTCACAGAATACAATTCAAGCATTCAGGCATGATGCTTAGCCTTTCTTTATGTGGCCGTTACAATGATTTTCTAGAAGCAAACTAGCCTAATGTAGTCCTTATAATGTGGGAATGTTTGTGATCAGGAATACACCAATATAAACTATAGTGTTTTTAATGTTATGGCCAGTAACCAAAATTATGATTGGTATTTAGGGTTCCCCATAGTCTTGGAAAATCTGGAAATATCAAGGAATTTTAAAACTTTGTTATTCAGTTATGGAAATTAAAGTCTCAAAAGTGAATATATATATTTGCTTTTATGTTCTTATGCTCTGCTTTAAAATATTTCATCAATTATTGTTGCTTTTAGGTAGAGCTTGTGTAAAATAGAACTTGCTCGCAAGCCATATGAGCGAATCCTTTGATGTAGTGCTTTTTTTAGTTCATTGTTCGAAATGGTTCACGAACCTGTCTGAATGATTCATTAGCGAATCAATGTGAATCAAAGTGTTTTTAAAAATTGGTTTCCAGAATTTGCAATATACGTATATTTTGTTTTGACTATTTTGAAAAGACTGGGTACTTTTGAAATCTGACATAGAAATAAAATAATAATCTGGTCATTACTGCACAAATAAACCTTGACATTTTACTACTTACCAAATAGATACATATGAACATGAAAAATTGATATGACTTGAAATAATTTTATTATTTGAGAAGAAAGAAACCACAGAGTGGTACAAGAAACTAGCACAGCTGTGTAGTAAGCTGGTTGCCTGGGACAATGGTCAGTTACACAGATTTGTGGTCATTAGACAAAAATATACTCTGAGGCTGTTAAAAATGACCAGTTATGTTCGGATGTGCTGTGTGTTGTGTTTCTAATCACTAATTGTTCACCTTATGCAGGTGTTTCCTTCTCTATCTCTGTGTATTTTCATGCCTGTCAGTTTGACGCAGTTTCTTGGTGTGTACGTGTCTCCCTGCAGGCGAGTTCTCCCGTGTTTGTGCCGGAAACCTCGCATGAGCTTCTCCACAGGATTACGGGTAAAGGTCTGTCCGCCCAGTACCGCTTCACCCGCCAGCCCTGTATCTATGGCAACAACATGGTGTCTCTGCAGCTGACACTAAGCAACAGTAGTGACCAAGCCCTCGAGAACATCCATATCTCAGAGAAGAGCTCCACTGGACAAAACATCCACCGTATTAACAATATTGGTGAGCATAACTCGCCAATAAACTGAAGGGTTTGATCCGATTACCTGTGAATGTGTAATGAAAAGGGGCAAAATGTGAAGAACAGGATTTCCCTTACTCTTGCTCTATTTGGAAATAAGATTTTGATGTACTATGTAAACATACTCTTAAAGGGATAGTTCACCCAAAAATGAAAATTCAGCCATTGTTTACTCACCCCTGTGTTGTTATAACCCTATATGACTTTGAAATTGTGAAATAATGTTGTGCTCAGTGATGTCATACAATGGCAGTTTATAGTAACCACCGCTTCAAGCTTCAAAAGAACACAAAAGTATAATTAAGAATTCTAATAAATTATTCCATGAAACTCATGATTGATATGAAAGCATATGATAAGGTTTGGTGAGAAACAAACCGAAATCGAATGTATTATTTAGTAAAAATGTTCACTAACCATTGATTTCCTGTGCACGTTCATGACAGGGCACCAGATCAACAGTTCACGAAGCCCCCTTGCGACATTGGGGCGTTCAAGTGAAAACCCGTTTTGTTTATTTAAAAACAGGTCCTCCACAGCGATAGCAGCAACAGAACCCAATTTACTAAACATGTCTGAAGAGTTTGTAGTCAAAGAATTGATGCATTTCTATGCCCAGCCTTATTTTTGGAAAGTTTTTGAACCGGTGCCAGTTCACAGTGGATGGAGTTACCCGTGCGATGCCGACAATAGAAAACAAGCGATCGATAGAATTTACCGTCACTTATCACGGCTGGTTAGGACAGAAACTCTGATTAACATAGAAACGGATCGCATGTCGTTTGACGTCAGGTTAGGACATGGTGTGACTGTGGCTGCCTGTAGCCTCCTCTATGTTTCTGTTTGATTTACGAGTACTCCGTTCAAAACAATATAAAAATTTTTGGGTGAACTAATCCTTTAACATTCACAATGACATGCTCCCTCCCATATCCACCCAAAACATTTATTGAAGCTTTGGCCCCTTTTAAACCTGGTATTAACATTCATTTACGGTAATCCAATCACAAGTGGACAGCATTATATACTGGTGTAAGCGGGGTCAAATGCGTCTCTAATGACAACAAGAGAACCACACACTGACATAACATGTAATCAAAGTGTAAACTTTGCTTGCTAGGTACAGCTTTAAAGGAATAATCCAGGTTCAATACAAGTTAAGCTCAATGGTCAGCATTTGTTGCATAATGTTGATTACCACAAAAAATTAAGACACATCCCTCCTTTTCTTGAAAAAAAAAAAAAAAGCAAATATGTGGGTTACAGTGAGGCACTTACAATGGAAGTGAATGGGACCAACAATATGCGTGTTAACATGATTTTAGTGTGATAAAATCGCTTGCTCACATTTTCTTTAAGTTGTATCCAATTTTACTGCCATGACGACGTAAAACAACCGTAAAAACAACCATTTAAACAACTTTACAGCTTAATAAATAGTACACAAGTTTTAACAGAAGAATTAATGTAAGATTGTAGATTATAAAATTATAATCTTCACATTTCTGACTTTAAACCCTACAAAATTTGGCTCCATTCACTTCCATTGTAAGTGCCTCACTGTAACAGATTTTTGCTTTTTTTAAATAAGGGCATGTCAAACTTGTTTTTTGTGGTAATAAATTTTATGCTACAAATGCTGTCAGTTGAGCATAGCTTTTTTGAACGTGGAATATTCCTTTAATACCCATGTGTAAATGGCTTAAACTGCAAAAATGGGAAATTCATAAATAGCTGATACTGCCCATTTTTTAATCTTGATGCCTATTAGGTGTGCTCTGCAACAATACAGGTAGGTTAGCCAGTCACAACAGAGGTCTTTTACATATAAAAGTCTTGAAGGTAAAGTATTAAAAATATCCTGTTTAATGGATAGAGGGCAGAAGTGGTCATATAAAACTAAATAGTGTCTTTGGTGTAAAAATGCTACAAAAGTGTTGAATATGGAGCTTTTAAGTAAAAAAAACACAAAACTATCAGATGAAATGTATGTTATTTGTAGATGCATTTATGTGTTTAGTACAAGTTAAGAGAGATTCACATTATTGTAGCTGTTTTAGAAATTCCTAAATATTAGATAAGAGGCCCATTGTCCATCTGAAACATCTCCAACATGCGTGCACACATTTATTGTTTCTCTCCCTCCCTCAACTTTTATTAATCCAGCTGATACGATTTCAGTCTATGTATCGATTAGCAGAGGTCCTCTCATCATACACACAGCACACACACTCACATATCCTATGTTTTACCTGTTTTCCTCACTTTCTCTTACTTTCTGTCACCTAGTAGAACAAAAAAACAAGGAATAAAAACAGTTCTTACACATTCACAGGACATGCCTCAATAATATTGAACCATTCTCATGATTTTAAAGCTTTCAGAGATGAATTTCCTGGTCTGGAGAGAGTCCATTCTATTTTTCACTAAATACAACTTCAGGCGACATTGAAAATGTGTCCTTTCTTGTCTTCCTGCCTTTTGCACTTTTATATCCATCACTCTCTCTTTCTGTGGATCTTGCTGTGTGCTTTGCATCTTACTGCATAGAGTTAGATTGATGGCTATATAAATGTAACTCTCATATGTGGCCTTGATTCCTCAGACAGTCTCCTGACTGACGTGTTTCTCTCTCTCTCTCGCTCGCTCTTTCTCTCATCAGAACGTTTGGAGCCGCAAGCGTCAGTAACAGTGTCTATGGGTGTGGACTTCAATGACTCCACACAAGCAGCAAACTTCCAGCTCTGGTAAGAATTGACTGCTTATGTGTAGCATACAGTGTTATATACAGCGTACAATACATACTCTAATCTATACTGTAAAGCATACAGCCAGGATACTCCACTACATTTTCCTTCCCGCTGGTCCTTAAAATGTCTTAAAATGTCAAGTTTTGTAAATAATTGTTTTTTAATTTAAGGTCATTAAAAGTCTTAAATATCTTAAAAACAATAACAAAATGTTTTTAAACAAAAGTGAAGACCGCATTGTTGCACATTCTCCAAGCAAGTTGATGATCTACTGTTGAGGAAGTGCTGCTCAAATTTGTTGTATGACAATGTTTTCTTAATGGTGTTTATGTTGTAATACATTGTAGATGATTGTAAGAATGCATATTTTATTTCCCATATCTGTTTGTGTGAGCAGCTGGGAGCACAGAAATGTCAAAATAAGAGTCACCGTTGTATTTCAGGCTTGATTATAGTTAAAAGACCTGCGTTAGACACCCCCTTTTATTTTATTTTTTATTTTTTTACTGGTTATTATTGCCATTTTGGTTGCACGGTAAACTGCATCTGGGAATTCATTCAGTTTGGACTCTTATAGCCTCTATGCCTGGGCCGACCCATCACAGGAAGAAAAGCATAAGAGCTTATACATTTATACATTAAATATTTTGATGATTTTCATATTAAAAAATATAGCCAAAATAGTCAGTTATCGTCCTTTCTTTCAGCACATTATTATTGTATTATTATTGTGAGGTTGACATTGTAAGTCAACCTTATTTTCACAATTTTATCAAAGGATACATATCGCAGTTTGAAATCCATCCAATTGTTTTTCTAATAACTTAATTATCAGTAAAGGCAAAGCATGTGTATGTGTAACATGTTTGCTTATATGACAATATCAAGATCAGTGGTACATCCTGGTGGGTTTGACTTAAGGCTTCATGAATGCAGACAAGGTGAGCCAAAACTTACTGAAGAATCTAAAAAGGTCCATAAATCCTGCCTTAACAAATCATGGCATCGTTATTCAAGAAAAACCCTCAAATCAGCCAACTCCAACTACCCTGAGAATGAGGCATGATAGTGTTTGCTTTACTAAAAAACAATGTTCAGCTAAAACCCCAAACATTAGGCGCTAGCATTTCATTATACAGATGAAATTACTGTTGTTCATTATCCTTACACATGCAGAAATAAGACAAAATTAATCCTTCCTCGTTTCCAATGTTTTTTCTTTAATAAATTATTACCGAATAGTGTGAACAGTAATAATATGCATTACATTTTTTAAATAATGTAATTTGGAGTGATTACATTTCTCCACAAAGCTTGTAATTGTTTTTTCTTTTTTCGATTATGCCGGAGGCTTTTGTGATCGATACAGTGAAATAGCCAGGCGTGAATAACATCACCATAAACAGCCGAGCAAGAGAGAGAGAGCGACCGGTATATTATTTGTGCTAATAGAGCCAATGTTAGTTCAATGACATGGAGACGAGCAGGCGCAGGTCAGCCCTGTGTGTGTATGTGTGTGGCCCTGGATGAAAGCTGAGCTCAGGCAGTTGGTTTAAGGAGGAATTCAGCCCCTCTTTATCTGTGCCGCATCAAGAGATTATGCTGAATTACAAAGAAATACCTGGATTTATTTAGCAAGGTGATCCTAGTCGCTTATTTGGTCACTGTATCTTTTCAAGCATTTTTTCCCTCATGACCTGATCTCCGGGGTGACCCTGTACTCCTGCTCCCTGTTTGCTTCCTATTACCTTCATAATGGGTCTTTAATGTCAGATTTTAGTCTTTATCGTAGTATGCGACAGTCTTCTTTCCTCCGGCAGGCCACAGGGAGTAATCAGTGTTAAGCTAATCAATATACAGTTGAAGTCAGAAGTTTACATACACTTAGGTTTACATAGACTTTTTAACCACTCCACAGATTTAATATTAGCAAACTATAGTTTTGGCAAGACACAAGTAATTTTTCCAACAATTGTTTACAGACAGATTGTTTCACATTTAATTGACTATATTACAATTACAATACTATTATATTACAATTCCAGTGGGTCAAAAGTTTACATACACTAAGTTAACTGTGCCTTTAAGAAGCTTGGAAGATTCCAGAAAAGGATGTCAAGCCTTTAGACAATTAGCCAGTTAGCTTCTGATAGGAGGTGAACTGAATTGGAGGTGTACTTGTGGTTGTGTTTTAAGGTCTACCTTCAAACTCAGTGCCTCTTTGCTTGACATCATGGGAAAATCAAAAGAAATCAGAAAGAAAATTGTGGACCTCCACAAGTCTGGTTCAACATTGGGAGCAATTTCCAAACACCTGAAGGTACCATGTTCATCTGTACAAACAATAGTATGCAAGTATAAACACCATGGGACCACAGAGCCATCATACCACACAGGAAGGAGGTGTATTCTGTCTCCTAGAGATGAACAAAGTTTGGTGCGAAAAGTGCAAATCAATCCCAGAACGACAGCAAAGGACCTTGTGAAGATGCTTGAGGAAACAGGTAGACAAGTATCTATATCCACAGTAAAACGAGTCCTATATCGACATAACCTGAAAGGCTGCTCAGCAAGGAAGAAGCCACTGCTCTAAAAACGCCAGACAACAGGTTGCAAGTGCACATGGGGACAACGATCTTACTTTTTGGAGAAATGTCCTCTGGTCTGATGAAACAAATAGGCTTGCAAGCCGAAGAACACTATCCCAATCTTGAAGCATGGGGGTGGCAGAATCATGTTTTGGATGTATTTATGTGGATATATTGAAGCAACATCTCAAGACATCAGCCATGAAGTTAAAGCTTGGCTACCCAAAACGTTTGACACAAGTTAAACAATTTAAAGGCAATGCAACCAAATACTAACAAATTGTATGTAAAATTCTGACCCACTTGGAATGTGATGAAAGAAATAAAAGCTGAAATAATTCTCTCTACTATTAATCTGACATTTCACATTCTTAAAATAAAGTAGTGATCCTAACTGACCTAAGAAAGGGAATGTTTTCTATGATTAAATGTCAGAAACTGTGAGTTTAAAGGTATTTGCTAAGGTGTATGTAAACTTCTGACTTCAACTGTAAATATCAAAATAGAAACAACTTTTTTGTCTTTTCATATCTTAAAAGCAGCTTCTTTCTTCCTCTTTCTCTGTGTCTTTTGCCTCTTTCTATTTGTGGATCTTTGATGATAGATCCAGTGGCAAGGTCATAACACTTCTGTTTCTCAGCTAATTGGCTAGTTATGATGTAAATTGGCAAACCTGACAATTAATATCTTTATTCTCTTACTCATTTGGGATGAGAGGGCATAGTAGATATAGAATACAAAAGATAGGATTCCGATCTCTTACACAAACTTGCTCAAAATGTTTATAAATACTTTTAAAAACTGAGAAACATTTTTCCAACTTTCCTGAATGGTTTAAATGATTAACACAATAATTGCTGGTAAAACAAGATAATTCCTTTATGCTCTGTAATATAATACAGCTTGCATATGAGCACCTGATGCATTGCTTTATTTCTGTTTAAAATCTATTTATTTTCATTTCTTTTGTCCCTGGCCTATGGAAAATTGTCGACAAAGCTTTTAAGGGTTGGAGCTGTGCTTGCATTGTGTTTGATTCACGGTGCAGGTTCAACTTCTACCTGCGCCATTTTCCAATCTCCTTGCTACATCTCTTTCTATCAATACTTTGCTTTTTCCATTGTACTATTTATTAAAAAGACAGATGCAGCCTTCAAGTGGAGTTGTAAATATCGTAAATACAAGTTGCTTGCACATGAAAGAACAAGCAAAGTCGTATTTACATGGGAAATGTTAATATCGGATGGGGCATGTCAACATGAAAAATAACGAAAAG
This sequence comes from Myxocyprinus asiaticus, assembly GCF_019703515.2. Taxonomy (NCBI): domain Eukaryota; kingdom Metazoa; phylum Chordata; class Actinopteri; order Cypriniformes; family Catostomidae; genus Myxocyprinus; species Myxocyprinus asiaticus. The sequence goes on from NC_059381.1 coordinate 6,122,687, forward strand.
CAATTCTGCAGTCAAATGTAGTGTGTAGTTTGAGGAGGTTTTTTTTAATTTTTATTTCAGTGCTGTTTTAAAGTAATATTAAAGGCCAAAGTCATCAGCACAGTACGCTCAGACTGTTCGCATGTAGTTTTTATGACAGTCCACGTCTTTGTGCGTTGTCATGCATTATTGTGATGATACACTTAGCTCACGAGACGAGACGATACACGATACTGGGTTCATGAGAACAAGACGAGACAATATTTTAACACTCTATACAATTTTGAAACACTCTATAATTATAATTTTTTTTTTCTTCACATTTTAGAATAATAGTAAAGTCATCAAAACTATGGAATAACATAAATGGAACTATGGGAATTATGTTGTGACTAAACAAAATCCAAAATAAATCAAAACTGTGTTATATTTTAGCATCTTCCAAGTAGTCACCCTTTGCCTAGAATTTGCAGACATGTACTCTTGACATTTTCTCAACCAACTTCTTGAGGTATCACCCTGGGATGCTTTTTAAACAGTATTGAAGGAGTTGCCATCTATGTTGGGCACTTATTGGCTGCTTTTCTTTATTATTTGGTCCAAGTCATCAATTTCAAAAACTTTTTTTTTTGTTTTGTAATGAAATAAATTAATATAGTGGCACAATTATATTTTTGTCTACAAAGCTCATATCAAACATTTAAGCATACGCCTTCAGATCAAAAGATTTTTAAGATCATGAGAAACTTTTCAGGCAAGTGTTTCAAAACTTTTGACCGTAGTGTATATGACTGGAAAAATAGTCTTTTATTCGACTGAAAGTCACAAAATGTAAAACAATGCAGGTGCATTTTGAAATGTTTTAACTAATCATCTTGTAATGAATGTCACTTCAGTTCTACTTTTCTGAGTATGAATTATCATATGCAGTAAAAGACAGAACAATATGCAAGCACTGTAAAAGGTTTTGCCACAAACCCAACTGACTGGCTTCTTTCCTGTTTGATTTCACATGAGTCTCTTCAGACCTGGTTGATTTTAGTTGAGAGCTGCGGTGGTTCTGTAGGTGTCTTTGCATAGTGCTTGTGTTAGCCGCGGTGCACTATTTTCTTACAGTGCTTATATATTGGCTGTGTCTCGTTTGGAAGGCTGCGTCCTCCAGAGGTCGCATTTGTCGGCCACATACGTCATCGAGGCTGTCACATTTCATTTTTTTTTTTTTTTCATTTTTTTTATTTTTTATTGGGAATGCAAAAAAGGTTAATGATTGTATAAATGTAAGTGCATATACATAAAAGTCATTGACAATAGATAAAAAATAAGAATTAAAAAAAAAATGAGACTGCCTCGATGACATATGCGGCCGATAAATGCGACCTCCGGAGGACGCAGCCTTACAAACGAGACAGCCTTTGTTTGTGTCTTGTCTGTCACTCTGTCACCGTTTATTGTTTCCACCGGGTACCTAAAATGCTGCCACACAAACGATTTAAAAGTGGCGGGGGCATCTTCTATGCTAATTTCACCCTCACACTCCGTCATGCTGATATCGTGAGACAGCTTTTCACCTCAACGAGAAATATCGTCACGTTTTAATATTGCGACATCTCGTGGCACGAGATCTCGTCACACCCCTAGTCCGTATGGTCTTGTCTAAAGAATGTACTTAGTATGTGAAGCTGAGCCCGTGCACGAGATATAACCGACCACGGAAAAAGTAAGTATACCATAAAGTGTTGTGTACGACATAGCTTTCTAGGATAATGGTAATGACTCATCCTTTGTGGTTTGCTTTATGCAGATAAGTTAATTATTTGTTAAATATCATGCATATACAGTGGCAAGAAAAAGCATGTGAACCCTTTGGAATTACCTGCATGTATAAATTTGTCTTAAAATCTGGTTTTATCTTCATCTAAGTTACAATAATGAATAAACACAATCTGTTTTAACTAATAACATCAATTATTAACTTCTGACTTCAGCTGTATATAAAGCACCCACAAATTTTGAGTTTGCTATTCACCATGCCTTGCAACAAAAGAGATCTCAGAAGACCTACGATCAAGAATTGTTGCTTTGCATAAAGCTGGAAATGGTTACAGAGTTATCTCGAAGAGCTTAGATATTTATCTGTCCACAGTTAAACAAATTGTCTATAAAAGACACGATTTAGTACTGTGGCTACTGTCTCTAGAAGTGGCCGTCCAGCCAAGATGACTCAAAGGGCACACAGCAGAATGCTTAATGAGGTAAAAAAGAACCCTAGAGTTACAGCTAAAGACTTGAAGGAATAATTGGAAGTGGTCAACATCTCTGTTCATGATTCTCCTAATATGGGAAACATTAAACGGGTATGGTGTCCATGGCAGGACACCACAAAATGAAGCCGCTGCTTTTTAACAAAAACATTGCTGCACGCCTGAAGTCTTCCAAAGACCACCTTGACACTCCACATTAATACTGAGAAAATGTTTCATGGACTGATGAAACTAAGTTTGAATTGGTTTGGAAGAACATGCAGCACAAAGTTTGGCGTAAAAAGGGCACCTCATACCAACATGAAAAACTCATCCCAACGGTAAAGTACGGTGGAGGGAGCATCATGAGTTGGTGCTGCTTTCAGGCCTGGACCGCTTGCCATCATCGAGGGGAAATTAATTCCCAAGTTTATCAAGATATCCTGCAGTATAATGTCAGGGAAGCTGTGCGCCAGCTGAAGCTCAGTAGAAGTTGGGTGATTCATCAGGACAATGACCCTAAACATAGAAGTAAATCCACTACAGAATGGCTTCAAAAAGATTAAATCCACCTTTTGGAGTGGCCCAGTCAGAGCCCAGACCTCAACCCAATAGAGATGCTGTTGAATGATCTCGAGAGCCAGTGACACCAGACATCCTAAGAGTATGGCTGAGCTGAAGCAGTTCTGTAAGGATAAATGGTCCGAAATTCCTTCTGAACGTTTTGCAGGCCTAATCTGCAGCTACCGGAAATGCTTGGTTGAGGTTATTGCTGCCAGAGGAGAGTCGACCAGTTATTAAATCCAAGGGTTCACTTAATTTTTCCACAGCACTGTGAACGTTTGATGGGATGTGTTCAATAAAGATATGAAAGATTATAATTGTTTGTGTGTTGTTAGCTAAAGCACATTGTGTTTGTCTATACTTGTGATTTTGATGAAGATGAGATCACATTTTATGACCAATTAACGCAGAGCACCAGCTAATTCTAGAAGGTTCACATTCTTTTCTTGCCACTGTATATAAATCATTAGAGTTGCGTAAAAAAGTGAGGCAGGTGTAGTCACCCATGTTTCTATGCTGGTACATCATAGGAAAAGAAAGCTTTTGCTGTTTATTGGGTTTAGTTTGGCTTCGTCCATATTTTAGTTCCATCTTGAATGCTTGACAAGTCGTAATAACGAACGCCTCACTTGGTGTAGGAGCTTCCCGGGTGCTCTTGAAGGCAGCAAGAAAACGCTCTATAAGGGATAACACATTAAAGAAAACCCTGTAAGTGAAACCTGCGCAGTGATTGTGTGACCGATGCTTTCGAAATTCTTTGACAGTACTAAAGAAGATGAATTCAGTGTGTCCGTCCAGCCTGCGGTAGGAGAGCTGCTGCTGCCCATCACGATGAGTGAACCGGACTTCACCAAAGAGCAAGGTAATACAAGTACATCTCAGTATTTCCACAACATGAAACTGCTGCTGTAAACATCTACAAGCAACAATTAAACACCTCAAAAATAATACATTATCTGTGTAGATATACATTTGTTATTTATGTATGTGCTCTAAAATGGCTTAAAGGGGGGATTTTTGTTTTTCACCAGACAAAAACAGCCATTAAACCTGTTTTTCTCTAAATAAACACAAGGCATATAGAAATATTTACCAACATACTTTTTAAACTAAAACAGAAGCTGGAATTTTTTTTATTTATTCATTTTTTTATACTGATTGTCTGAATCGGACAGTTTAATTCAAGGAAATGAATCAAACTTAAAGCTACTGGGCCTAGACAAGTCAACACAGTCCCCACACAACCCTCTGAGACCCGCACACACCGCTTTAAATGCGTGTGGTGTTTAGTTGATGAACGGAGTGCTGGTGACAGGCGTGCACTGCAGAAAAACTAAATAAAGCAGCTCTTTACATTTAAATCTGCTTATTTAAACACACACAATCTCTCCTATAATACTGTCCCTCTGAATATAACCACTGATGCACGAAAAGCAGACAGGCAAATCTGACACACACTTCACATCTCCTCTGAATGCCGACACAAGTTGTCCATTGAGATTTAGCCCAGATGTGCTTGACCTGTTCACTGCAATAACCCGAGGGTCCTTTGGAAACTAAGCAGTTAAGCAGGAAATAACAGTTTGTGACAAAGTGGATGATCTAATGGCATTTTTTTTATATCTGCTTTTATAGCGGGTCACAGGCCTCTTATGTGAGTCAAAGAAATAGATCACCCAAAAGTTACATTTATGTCACAAAAAGAGTTATTTTGCTTAATGCCTCTAGCTGCTCTTTTTCATACAGGGAGTAGGGATGGGGTCTGTTGAGCTCTAAAAATGACCAAAAACAGTGTAAAAAATAGTGTTCGTGTCCACTCAAATATGGCATTTCATAACACATCAAACCTGCCACAGCGATAAATATTATATATAATGTAATATAATATATTATGGTCATATGGACTACTTTTATAGTACTTCTATGATGTTGGAGCTCTTAAAGGAACTTTCTGCACTCAATACAAGTTAAGCTAAATCAATAGCATTTGTGGCATAATGTTGATTTCCATGAAATAATTTTGTCTCATACCTTGTTTATTTAAAAAAATAATAATAATCAAAATAAAAAAATTAAAAATCGTGGTTACAGTAGAATAAACAGTAGAATTAATAGATAATAATACAATAGAAGTAGATGTGGTCAGTCCACGTTACAATACATTCAAATGTTTCAAAAGTATAGCCACAAGACGTAAACATTAAACAAGTTAACATAATTTTAGTGTGATGAATTGCTTATTAAACTTTTCTGTGTAAAGTTATACACAATATTACAACTTTGTTGTCATGACGACGTTGAGCTGGTAAACCCTGTAATATGGTAAACACCACTAAATCCCCGATTTAACAGAGATGTTCACGAATCTTTCGTCTAGTGTCCGAGTCTTAAGTCACTAAACGTTTAATCTTTTATATATATATATATATATATATATTTTAAAAATAATCTACTTAAAAATGATAAATGTATGATCTTTGAAAAATCTGGGTTACTAATAGGATCCTACCTGAACTTGTAAAAATGTATTTGATTTATTTCATTTTATTTTATGATTTAAAGTTTTTTTTGTAATAAAGTTGCCGCAGTTTTTCTTGTGGTCAGTTCAACAAGGCTCAGAATGCTCACAGAAGCAATGCAATATGACATATGCAATGCAATGTAATGCAGTATCATTCGGTAGGGCTGGGCGATTTGGGCCAAAAAAATTGATCACAATATTTTTTTCATATCGTTCGATATTTATCACAATATATACTGTACAGTTCATATCATTAATGGGGGGGGAGAACTGCATTCCACATGTTTGTTAGACCTCAAGAATGAATTAAACATAACGTTTGTTTACAAGTAAATTCCATAGGGTAACCTGTCTTTAAAGGACACTCAGTTTAGGATTTAATCCTACATAAGGTGAGTGACCTCTTTTTGATTACATTTATCCAATTTCATTATCTTCAGCTGATGTTTGACTCCACTGAAAGACTTTCTTGTGACGTTTCACTGTCCAAATCAGTAGGTGGTGGTAATGCAGCATAAACTGGATTGCAAACCGGCAATAAACATTACCAGAAGAAAACATTCATGCCAAAAAGTGGCCGTGGCACAAATATTTTTTCATGTGTCCTCAGAATGACTCCATACATAAGTTTCCCGAGTTTTGTGAAAATATCTCGTACCGTTCAAGAGTTATAGGCGTTTGCGTAAAAGTGGCCATGCACGCTTCATGTGTTTTGCCGTACCGCTGCAACGATGAATGAAAAGTTACATTTTTTTTTTGATAATTATTGATATTTGGACTCCAGAGAATTTTTCTGCACTAGTTTGGTTCAGATCGGCTGAATGGCCTAGGACTAGTTTGCATGCAATTTTCATGATGGAAATGAAATCATAGATATCCAATGATATAAGTCACTTGAGTGTATGACATACAGTACAGGACTTAGGGCACAAAATGCATTTGCCTTTGCTACAGCACCACCTATAGGCCAGTCGGGGCGAGAACATACGCATGTGTAACCAGCAGGAGTACTACCATTCCCCGAAGTTTAATTTCTCTAGGCCTTTCGGTTTGGTCTGCACGATCAGTTTTACAGCAGAATAATAATATCTCAGCAATTACAATAGGGTATGAAGTTTTTGAATGCTGAAGTTTTAAATCCCAAAACTATTATTTTCTCTGGCTGCCGTTCAGTCTCTATCGTGCACACGCTGGGTCTCTTACCCACAGTTTTGCTTTTGACACTGGTTCAGATGACAGTCAGTGAGCATTTTCGGGTGATGCAAAGAGATACAGCTTGCCCATATCTTTCCCACACTTGTCTCTCCGCTTGCAAGTGAAGTCTCCATTCTCCGTACAGTAAATCCTCTCCCGTGTTTGTTATGCCTTGGATGTAATGAATAAGCGTGCACTGCTCCACACAATAAGTTTCTGTTTGAATGTGCAGTCGAGTCACATGTGTACCTCCTAGAAATTTATATATGCCACTTTTAGCCACAGGAAGTGGAGGAAAACATAAGTGATGTTTCAGGAAGTGAAAAAAAAAAACTGATACTACATTTATTGCATACATTTTTTAAACGTGTCAAACAGTCAACTATTAATACAAAAATGAATGTGTTAAATTTCCCACCACTAGTTAAAACACTTCTTTTAAAGTTAAATATTCTAATAAAAAATTTTCTCAGTTAATAGAACTGAACAGACACGGAAAAATAGAATGCATAGAAGCCAAGAAAAGAAAAGGTTGTTTTGGCATTTAGCTGGCTTGTTCAAATGCTTTTTGGGATCAGAAAACGCACCACACACACTTGGCCTGTTCATATACCTCTCTCCACTTTACAGCACAACATTAGTCCAACATAATGATGCAGACGCTCTACAAATGAAGCAGTGGGTTTGATTTTTCATTTGCGCTCAATGGATTCCTGCCTTGTCTTTTTAGAGAGCGCCTATACCTTTCACTCAGGACAACACACATTTTAATGAGTGAAGAGAGTGCTTCCCGCCTCTCTATTTACAGACGAGGAACAGGAAGTGAGGCGCTTTTTATAGCCAATCATTTATTCTTAATTGGTTGCTGTGGCAAAGGCTTTTAGCATAAGCCACGCTATATTCATTTACTCCACATTTTCTCTACAAAAGAGCCTAATGAACATATTTAAGACTTTAAAGGAGCACTCTCCAAAACCTCACCCCTAAACGGTGTGTGCGTTTCCACGTGTCACTGTGCGCTCTCACATTCTTGCTGTTTGAAAGCCACGCTGAAGTGGCTCGTTGTTTGTGCCTTTCAGAGGGAAAAGCACCCGCTCTGTCGGTTTTTCAGGTGAAACAACATTTTCATTTAGTCCAGTTTGGACGCATTAAGAGTTATTGTATGTGTGTTTCATTGAAGAAGCTTGTTAAGGAACAGCAGTACGCTGCTTTTATGTGCTTGTTACCACTCGACGAGGCTCATTTACGCCGTCTCTGGCTAATGTCCTGCACGGCTGCCGTGTTTCTTCGCTCATGTTAGTCTTAATCAAATCTAGTGCTCCAACACGTCCTACAAATATCACATGCTCTATCTGAAGGTTGAAATTATTTTAACATCCTGTACCCTTCGTTCTGCGCTCGTCAGATGGTAAATATGAAAGAATGCACACACAAACACGTACATGTTTCCAAAAGCTTTTGCAAATATTTCTGTAACTCTTCCCTTTCCAGTTTATGGAACTGAAGTTCCAAAAATAACCATTTACAAAATAATTTATTCACACTGAAGTTGTTCTAAACTCATTTGATTTACTGTCTTCTGTGGAACACAAAATAAGATATAAGCTGCTGTTTTTCAAACAATGAAAGCATATTGTGGCCAGAGGCTGTCAAGCTCTAAAAAGGACCATAAAATAGTAAATATGACTTGTGCAATATATTCTAAGTCTTCTGAAGCCATATGATAGCTTTGTGTGAGAAAAAGACTGAAATTTAAGCCATTATTCACTGAAAACCTTCCACTTCACTGCAGTTCTCAATTCCCATGAACACTTTTAAATATTTACATTTGATGTTTTTTATGGTACTTTTATGTGATTTATTGTCCATTTTGTGACAGCCCATTGCCACTTGAAGTTTTTTGTGTTTAAAAAAGTAGTAGTAGTGAACTTCTTTTGAGATCAACTGAAGAAAGAAAATCAGGTTTGTAAGAACATAATGATTGTCATTTTGGGTTGATCTATTCCTTTAAAGACTTATTTAGGGGCTTTCATCTGTTATAATTGTCTCTCAACTCCACAAATAAGCAAATACTTTTACATATAACAGTGTTGCAAAACTATTTAGTATAAAAAAACCTCGTGGTAAAAGTCGTGTTTTAATGTGGTGAAATCTGCCCAAACTCATCAATATTTATTCCATTGCTCAGGTAAGCTGGTAGGCATGAACGAGTCATCTGCAACGATCAAAATGACACCAGAAAATGCCTCCAGCCAATCAGTAAACAGGAAGGTGGTGTCTGTCGCCAACTTAGGTGTGGTTCCATCCAGTCAGGACAACATACACAGGTAAACAAAAAAACAATTAAAAAAAAAAAAAAAAAAATTCTTAAAAGGAATCCTAGTTATCCAAAATATGAAAATTCTCTCATCATTTACTCACCCTCATGCCATCCGAGATGTGTATGACTTTCTTTCTTCTGCAGAACACAAAGATTTTTAGAAGAATATTTCAGCTCTGTAGGTCCATACAATGCAAGTGAATGGTGGCCACAACTTTGAAGGTGCAAAAAGCATATAAAGGCAGCATAAAAGTAATCCATATGACTCCTGTGGTTAAATCCATATCTTCAGAAGTGATATGATAGATGTGGGTAAGAAATGGATCAATATTTAAGTCCTTTTTTACTATAAATTATCCTACCAGTCCAGTAGGTTCTGATAAGCACGACAAATGTGAATTGCCAAAACCAAATAAGAATGTGGAAGTGAAAGTGGAGATTTATAGTATTACTTTTATGCTCCCTTTAAATGCTTTTTGCACCTTTTTGGGTAAACTATCCCTTTAATAAATGTGATTTTTATTTTTATTTTCAGTTCCAATTTTGTCTTTCCTTATCCTCTGATTTCCCCTTAATTTGACAATTTTCATGGCCCTATGTTGTTTTATATTTGTTTAACAGATTTATTTTTTTCACCTCTTCCGGTCCTTCAGTTGTTGTGGTTGTCTAGCTATACTTCAGGGACAGATTTGTTGATGTTGCTAGAAGTTGACTAAATTTGACAAAACCTCCCTTTGGGAGCATCCTCAAAAGCAAAATTGGCTGTTATGTAAAGTGGAAAAAAAAAATGTATTCTAAAAATGCAGTTTAAATTTTTTTTAGGGTTAGATTTTAACTGTAGTAATTATAATGAGCTTTATTTTAAACAAAAAGAAGTTTGAAGGCATGTGCATGTACTTTTACGAGTATCAAAAACATTTACAGAGTTTGCAGAATATTCTCCTTAGGACATCTCTCTGACTTTGTGAAGGACATTAATTGCTAGAACTTTTCATACGCATACAATAGAACTTGCTGACACACAGACACATTGAATGGTCTCTCTCTCTAATATAAAGACACAAACACAGTTACATTTGATCTGGACTTTGGGCACTCTCAGGTAAGTTAATGCAGTAATTTAATTATAAAATATGAGAGAATATGAAAGAACCTTGAAGCATTATAATCTTCCTCACAAGGACAAGCAGCACACAGACTGAGTGGAAATCAATGATCGCAGGTTCGTGAAAAAGGCCTATATTTCATTTAGAATACACAATTTGGCAAATGAGAGCATGTCATCAATCACGGGACTGTTATGTAACAGACATACAGTACCAAAAAAAGATCTTTATCCTTCCTGTACAAAGCAACAAAGACATTTTTAAACCAACATACATATTGCTGAGATGTTATTAAACATATTACTATAGTTCAGCCAAGTTTTTTTTATTTTTTATTTTTTTATTTAAAACCGTGTTAAAACATAATTTCAATTGCATTCACTGGTTCACACACACATGCTAATAGGTAAATAGAAATCGATATGACCGGATACACAGTTCATTTGAGTGGTCTCTCCGTGTTAAAACATTTGAGGATGTTTCAAGTTCTAAACTCCCTACTAGTGTGTTCTTTAAACTTAAATCACTTTTCATGGCTACCGTTTCATCTAGAGACCTTTTTGGATTTAATAAATGCTTGTTTTGGGGCTTTTGTTTTGGTGGACATCTCTAAAAAAAAAATACATGTGAGAAATGGACTTAATGTTGTATTTATCATGTGTGCACACACAGATGCACACCTTGTACAGTTATTAGTACCTGCTGACTTGATATACCTAATGGACACTAGTTTTGTGGATTTTTGTGGGTTGCAGTTCTTCTATGCAGCAGCAGGGGGCAGCACTGCTTCTGCCTAAAGCCACAGTAAGAGTATGCTGAATACCATGAGAGCAGCTTTTAAATGAGCTTGAAAAATAGAAGTCTGTTCCTGTCCGTATCTAGATAAGACAAAGAAAACATGCTCTCTGTTGCTAAACAGAGACTGAACAAACCCCAATTATTCTCCTGTTCTTTAACCAGCCAAATGGATGGCTGACATAAAATACTCTGACACACATACTATATACCTCAAGAGCCTATGAGTGTGTTTATGGGGAAAAACTGCTGTTAAGTGTGTTGTAACAGACTTCAACTCTGGATGAAACCAAAACAAAGTCAAACTTACAATATTGTAATGGTAGGGATGTACATATTACTTATTTCCAAATTCGACTAGTCTGTGGGTTGTCTGAATGACTAGTCAACTAGTCTTAAAGGGATAGCTCACCCAAAAATGAAAATGCTCTCATCATTTACTCACTTTCATGCCATCTCAGATGTGTATGACTTTCTTCTGCTGAACACAAAGATTTTTGCATGGTCCATACAATGCAAGTGAATGGTGACCAGACCTTTCAAGCTCCAAAAATCACAAAGGCAGCATAAAAGTAATCAATAAAGGCCCAGATATACTTCATAAAAATCGAAAAACAAACAGGTGTGACCTAATTTAGAACAAAATCTGGCCAAAAAGGTGTTTTTGCATTTGTTTCGGTGGTTCTTAGTTCACCTGTGCAAACCTTTAGGAAAAATTCTAACTGGCTCCTAAACACCTTGCTGCCATTGGTCCATGACACCAGTATGTATGACCTGACGCTCCACCTACTACATTGTTTACATTGTTCAGTCTGTATTCAACGTTTATTATATATAGAAAACGAGTTATTAGCGAGCTGGTGCAAATGTACCTACATCAGTATGATCGTTCACATAGAGACATTTTCCAAGAACATGTCATGCTATTTTTTTTTTTTTTGTTTGTTTGTTTAATTAGCCTACAAAAGGAATTAAATCTACTCAAATACTCTCAAGTGCCCATTGACTCCTATACTCCTCGAAGAACTTCTCTGGAAGTATATCAGGGCCTTATGATAGGTGTGGGTGAGAAACAGATCAATATTTAAGTCCTTTTTTTACCATAAATCTTTGAACTACAAAGTTGTCTTTCATCATCTTGTGTTCGAGATCCACCTATGGGAAGGGCATACACACCTCTGCAGAAGCATCCAATTGCACCACGTCTGGCTTGACAGACAGGAGCATGGGTCCAATGTTGCCGTAATGCCCCGCCCTTACCTGAGGGCATAAAAGGACCTGTACGCGCTACTTTCCTCAGTTGACATTCGCTTCTCGCGACCTCTATATGGAATAGAGCATAGAGCATTGGCTCTCACTCAGCAGTCTATAGAAGGACATATCTTTGGATCAGCCTTCGCCAGGCGTGACTGCCAAAGGAGTTCTGGTCAGTTTGCTGTTTTATTTAGCCTGCAAGCCACCTACACTCGCTAGCCTTCGTGTTTCTTTACGGCTGCCCACCTTTCCTCATTGCCATTTTCCCTTCATCTCTGGCTAACCGCCAGTGATTTTGGTCACAGGATTACTATTCAGAGTTTTTCTGTAGAATGGCTCATCCCAAACCCACATCACCTGCGAGCACTGGTAACCAACAGTCGCGAGCATGCCCTGCCACCTGCGGAGAGCTTATTGCAGAAGAGATTCCCATCCTTTCTGCATTGTGTGCATAGGATTCAAACATGTGTAGGAAGCTCTCTCTATCCCTGAAAATTGTAGACATTGTATGTCCTTGCCAAGGAAACTCCTGCAGCTCAAAGTAGCTGCTACCCAAGGCAGAAAATTCGAGCATGACGACTCGGATGGGGGAAATGGCGACAACACTGCAACTCTGGGGGCCTCCCAGACTTTGCCTTCTCTCAGTTTGGCCTGATGTTTCTTCATTTGAGCACGAGCCTCCCAGCTCTGGGGAAGATGATGATGCTTTGCTGGAGTGCTCGGAGAACGAGGAGGCTATCCCGTCGGCCCAGGTTCAGTCAGGCAGCGGTTCGGCGGTGTTACCGCACGCCATCCTCGTCTCAACACTGAATGTCCGGCCCTCTAAAATGCCACCGATCAGGAGAGGGATGTTTATGATGGATAACTGTTGGGGCCACCGTCCAGCCCGAGAAAACAGCTCCTGCCCATCCTTCCTGTGTGCGAGAAGCACATGAAGCACTATTGAAGAGACCTGCTTGATATTAAGCATGGTTTGCCGGCTTGGAAGTGAAGGATATGGCTGCGCTTGGTATGGGTGACCCCCCCCCCCCCACCCCAATCATTGAACCATCAATAGCCAGACACCTTGCTTGCCCCCCCTAAGCCCACCCTCCCTAACAAGATGGACTGCTTCTTCACCTCCATTTCTCGCCGTTTGTGCTCTGAATTTTCCTCCCTTCTTTCAGCCTACCAGGCTGAACTCATGGAAGATATGGTAAACATTTGGAGAAGGGCTCCCCTTTGCCCACATTGTGGAAGGAAATTGTCATGGTCAATGACCTTGTCCTTCATAATGCCCGTCAGGCTTTCTAAGCCTCTGGCCGTTCTATGGCTCTATTTGTCGTGGGTGAATGTGGCTGAATCTCTCTGGTCTGCCCAACAGCGAAAAGAGGCGCATTACGGGCACCCCAATGGAAACTGGACAAGGTGTTTTTGGTCCGGCTGTCACCCTCATGCAGCAGCGCTGTGACGACAAAAAGGAGGACGAGGCTTTTAAATTGTGACTTCCCAGAAAATCTGCGCCCCACCAGACACCCACTGAACAGCCTGCCAAGGCCCAACTACTGGGCGTTTTTACCACAATGCGGCCTAATCTAAACCCCGCAACAAGCAACCTAGTCAGCAGCCCAACCTCACCCCCCAAGCCCTGGGGTAAAATGTCCTTTGCTGCTGCCACGTCCAAGAAACCCCCCAACCCAACACCATCCAACTCCAAAAGAAAGTGGCCTGCTTGATGTACAGGTCCAGGGGGGCTTTGAGTCCAGGTTCCCGGGTTGCCAGCCCCCATGGACGCGAGTTGCAAGTCTTGTCTCCAAGAGCTCATTTCAATGAGTGTTCACGCTGGAAAGAGACTCAATGTCAAGTGCACAAGCAGTGTCACCACACCGTATGCACAACAACATTTTCACACTCCCAATAAAGGCTTCGGCCAATGTGTTTGAAAATAAAAATGCGAAAGAATCTAAAAAATCAACTGATGAGGATGAACAATTCTCAGCAGCCCCACATGCCGCCCCCAAGCTGTCCGCTAGATGGTGCCATTGTATCACAAATGAGTGTGTCACCTGTGATGCAGCCCAATGCAATGCCCCAGCTCAGGTGGGAATGCTCACAAATCACATATAAGCCTGGCATGCCATGTCTTCTCCCAAGTGAGTAATTCAGACAATTACGCATGGCTACAGGTTTCAGTTTGCCACGAAACCCCAATATTTCAGCGGTGTAATTTTCTTGCAGACGAACAAGAGCTCTGGTCATTTTCTGGAAGAGGACATTTCTTTTCTCTTAGAGAAAGGGGCAGTTCGGGTAGTTCCCCGGACCAATGTCAACAGGGGTTTTATTCCCATTATTTTCTAGTTCCAAAGAAGGGTGGTTCACTGCGCCCTACTTTGGATCTCAGAGTGTTAGACATTTGAGAAAATACAATTTCAAGATGTTGACACACTCGTTCAATACATCAGAAAGATTGGTTAACATCACTCAATCTAAAAGATGCTTTCTTCCACATCAGCATTTATCCCACTCAGAAAATGTATTTATTTTGCCTATCAAAGCATTTGTTATGAATTCAACGTCCTGCTGTTCGGTCTCATTCTGAGCCTGCCCGTATTTTGTCTGTGTGTTGAAGCAGGATTAGCACCGTTACGCCTAGCGGGGCTTAAAATCTTCACATATATAGACGATTTGTTAGTCATAGCCAATTAAAGAGAGAAAGTAACTAGTGCTCTTGTACCTCGCATCTCTGGGTTTCAGAATAAATTTGAGCAAGAGCAATTTCCCTCTGTCCCAGAATGTAACTTTTCTGGGGCTGGAGCTGAATTCCACTGCGATGCACGCTCATCTGTCATAAGAGTGCGTTCTATCTCTAATGAATTGTTTCTCACAGTACAAAGAGGGAGCAAGTGTGCAGTATCACATTTGCCTCAGACTATAGGGCCTTATGGCATCAGCCATCCAGGTTTTGCCCTTGGGGCTTTTGAGGATGAGAGCTTTCAAGAAATGGATTGTCTCTTCATCTCAGCCCCCTGCATGATCTCCATCGCAATGGTACAGTGACCCGCGCTTGCACATCAGCATTGCGCCACTGGATGAGCACAGTTTTATGCACACGGGATGCCTCTAGGTGCAGTTATGTTACGAAAAGTCATATCTACAGATGCTTCTCTGACTGGGTGGGGTGCCACCCAGGAGGGCAAGACAGTGAATGGGACGTGGCGACTGAACTAGGCTCAGCTAACATAAATTGTCTAGAGCTCCTGACTGTATAGAAGGCTCTAAGACATTTTCTGCCCCGCCTTCAGGGGCATCATTTCCTAGTGCGCTGCGACAATACTACAGCCGTAGCACACATCAATCCCCAAGGTGGGATGTGCTCCTCTCAGCTCCACTGCCTAGCCCACAAAATGTTGGTATGGAGCAGTCAGCACTTCCTGTCATTATGTGCAACTCGGGTCCCGGTTGTTTTGAACTCGGCCGTGGATCTCCTGTCGAGGGGGACCCTCTCTACGGAGAATGGCAACTCCACCCTCAAGTAGTGTGCATGTAATGGGAGAGGTTTTGTCAGGCTTCCGTCGATCTCTTTGCCTCGCATGAAAACACCCATTGTCCTGCATTCTTCTCACTAAAGACAAGGACGCTCCCCTCGGTGTAGATGCACTGGCATGCCCATGTCCCAATGTGCTGCGCTATGCCTTTCCTCCACTCAGCTTGATTTTTCCCACTTTAGCCAGAGTGAGGGAGCAGAGCTTGACACTAATTCTCATAGCGCCCAGATGGCCCAAAGTACCATGGTTGGCGGAGATATTTCCTCTCCTTTATGCCCAGCTGTGCCCGCTCCCATTGCACATGGACCTATTGTTTCAGGCGAACAGAGAAATATACCACCCTCATCCAGATGGTGGCTTTTGGACAAAGGTAAATCCTTTTCTACAGTCAAGGTTTACCTGGCAGCCATTTCTGCTTGCCACATTGGCTTCAATGATGCAGCAGTGTGGCAGCACCCTCTCATTCTTAGATACATGAATGGTTCTGTGCCAGTTACTAGAAAGCTCGTTCCTGAGTGGGACCTCTCCATGGTGCTGGAAGCTCTGTCACAGCAGCCTTTCAAGCGCTTGGAAAATATTTCTTTAAAGTTGTCTCACAAAACAGCTATACTCCTGGTGCTGGCAGCAGCCAGGCATTTCAGTGATCTGCATGCCCTGTCTGTTCATTCTTCTTGTACAGGATTTTCCCTGGGCATGGAGAAGGTTTCTCTTAGATCCAATCCAGACTTTATGCCTAAGTGCTTCCCTAAATTCACAGGGGAGGTGTTAGAGCTCAGCGCTTTCCACCCACCTCCTTTCACCTCTCTGGAACATGAGAGGCTGAATGCTTTGTGTCCTGTGCGTGCACTCCACATGTATTTGCGTAGGACTGTGACTATCAGAAAGAGCGACCAGCTCTTTGTCTCATGGGCTTACCCCCACATGGGTAAACCTATATCAAAACAATGTCTTTCCCATTGGCTTGTGGAAGCAATATCAATGGCATATAGCTCTTAGGGGCTCCAGCCCCCCTTAGGCCTTAGGTCCCACTCCTTGGGAGGCATGGCTGCTTCATGGGCCCTGTTTCAGGGAGTCTGTCTGCAAGATATTTTTTCAGCTGCATGTTGGGCTTTCCCCCACACATTTGTCAGGTACTACCGACTTGATGTCACCAGAAACCCAGTAGTGCATGCGGTTTTGGATGTGAGTTCTTCATAACACATAATCATTTTGTGGGGCAGTGGTGGCTCAGCGGTTAAGCCTCTGGGTTACTGATCAGAAGGTCGGGGGTTCAAGTCCTAGCACTGCCAAGATGCCACTGTTGGGCCCTTGAGCAAGGCCCTTGACCCTATCTGCTCCAGGGGCGCTGTATCATGGCTGACCCTGCACTCTGACCCCAGCTTAGCTGGGATATGTGAAAAAAAAAGAATTTCACTGTATATGTGCAAATGTATAATGTGTGATAAATAAAATTATTAATTAAAATTATTAATTAAATTAATTATTATTAATAATGGGTTCACCCATAACTCTTTCTCCCTCACACAGTGTAAATGTCACCCTATATGTTTCACACTAAATACAATGCACAGCCTCTTCTCCCTCCTTTGTTATGTGTATGGGTTAAAGAGCCTGCTGGTATTATATAGGATGTGTCAGGCTATGCCTTTAATTAGGAGACCATACTTTTGGCTGACAGCATCTCCTTGTGAGTATATAGGGCAGTCTGGGAGTTGTCCATATCTTCCCATAGGTGGATCTCAAACTCGAGATGATGAAAGAGAATGATAGGTTACCTATTCTGTAACCCCAGTTCTCTGAAACATAGAGTGGAGAGATCTGCCAAGCTTGTCCTGCTTGCTTCACGAGAAGCAAATATGCTCACTGAGGAAAGTAGCACATACAGGTCCTGACGGTAGGTAAGGGCGGGGCCTTACGGCAAAATTGGACACGTGCTCTTGTCTGTCAAGCCAGACTTGGTGCAATTGGATGCTTATGCAGAGGTCAGGTGTGTATGCCCTTCCCATAGGTGGATCTCTCCACTCAATGTTTTAGAGAACTGAGGTTACAGAATAGGTAGCCTATCGATTTATAGTAAAAAAAAGCATTTAAATATCGATTCATAACACAAAATAGAGCTTGCATAGCTAGAAGTGTGTGCGTTCACGCACTTGTGTAGAGTATTTTTGTGTAGGCCTTATACGATAAATGGATATTAAAAGCAGCCCTGACAGATAGTCAAATAAATAGACTAAGTAACCTTTTCCTGCACAAAGCTATGTTGTTCCTAACAAAAATGGGAGATCTACTGATAACATAGCAGGCAATTTAAAGTCTGACAGTAAAGGTCTTAGAATTTATTGTTGACAGCAATGAATTTCTTAAAATAAAGGGGTTTCGATACCTGTTGTGGAAGAGATTTAAGCGTGAATGAATTTAGAGAAGCATCTTTTCTGAGAGTGCTTTAACATGCTGTTTTAGCTATACAGTTGAAGTCAAAAGTTTACATATACCTTAGCCAAATACATTTAAACTCAGTTTTTCACAATTCCTGATATTTAATCGTAGACATCACATTCCCAGTGGGTTAGAAGTTTACATACACTTTGTTAGTATTTGGTATCATTGCCTTTAAATTGTTTAACTTGGGTCAAACGTTTTGGGTAGCCTTCCACAAGCTTCTCACAATAAGTTAATGGAATTTTGGCTCATTCCTCCAGACAGAACTGGTGTAACTGAGTCAGGCTTGTAGGCCTCCTTGCTCAAACACACATTTTCAGTTCTGCCCACAAATTTTCTAGCGGATTGAGGTCAGGGCTTTGTGATGGCCACTCCAATACCTTGACTTTGTTGTCCTTAAGCAATTTTGCCACAACTTTGGAGGTATGCTTTGGGTCATTGTCCATTTGCAACTGAGCTTTAACTTCCTGGCTGATGTCTTGAGATGTTGCTTCAATACATCCACTTAATTTTCCTTCCTCATGATGCCATCTATTTTGTGAAGTGCACCAGTCCCTCCTGCAGCAAAGCACCCCCACAACATGATGCTGCCACCCCCATTTTTCATGGTTGGGATAGTGTTCTTCGGCTTGCAAGCCTCACCCTTTTTCCTCCAAACATAACGATGGTCATTATAGACAAACAGTTCAATATTTGTTTCATCAGGCCAGAGGACATTTCTCCAAAAAGTAAGATCTTTGTCCCCATGTGCACTTGCAAACTGTAGTCTGGCTTTTTTATGGCAGTTTTGGAGCAGTGGCTTCTTCCTTGCTGAGCAGCCTTTCAGGTTATGTCGATAGAGGACTAATTTTACTGTGGATATAGATACTTGTCTACCTGTTTCCTCCAGCATCTTCACAAGATCCTTTGCTGTTGTTCTAGGATTGATTTGCACTTTTCGCACCAAACTATGTTCATCTCTAGGAGACAGAATGTGTCTCCTTCCTGAGTGGTATGATTGCTGTGTGGTCCCATGGTGTTTATACTTGCGTACTATTGTTTGTACAGATGAACGTGGTACCTTCAGGCATTTGGAAATTGCTCCCAAGGATAAATCAGACTTGTGGAGGTCCACAATTTTTTTCTGAGGTCTTGGCTATTTTCTTTAGATTTTCCCATAAGGTCAAGCAAAGAGGCACTGAGTTTGACGGTAGGCCTTAAAATACATCCACAGGTACACCTCCAATTCAGTACACCTCCTATCAGAAGCTAATTGGCTAATTGTCTAAAGGCTTGACATCGTTTTCTAGAATTTTCCAAGCTGCTTAAAGGCACAGTTAACTTGGTGTATGTAAACTTTTGACCCACTGGAATTATGATATAGTCAATTAAAAGTGAAACAATCTGTCTGTAAACAATTGTTGGAAAAATTACTCATGCACAAAGTAGATGTCCTAAACGAATTGCAAAAACTATAGTTTGCTAATATTCAATCTGTGGAGTGGTTAAAAAATGAGTTTTAATGACTTCAACCTAAGTGTATGTAAACCTTTGACTTCAACTATAACTGTTAGACTGTCAGCCCTCTAAAATATGGTGGCCATGAAGTGCAAAACAAAACAAGTATTAAAACACAACGGCAAATCCAAAAACAAAATAACAATTCAGAAATACAACAACAAATCATAAAACACAACAGCAAATCCGAAAACAAAACAAAAACAAAAAGAAAACACAATTCCGAAAGGGTAGGTACCATAGCTTCTCACCTGATTGGCTGTGTGGATGGTATCTAGCCCTTTCTTCATGACTGGTTCAGTGATTTTTCAAAATCCATGCCAAATACTCACTGACTGAAAGACTGAATAATTTGGAGTGGTTTCTCACTCTGTAACACAGTAACAGGAAATTTTAGAACACAGAAAGCAAAAAAAAAAGTGAACGGGTTAGAGTTAGTTTTAGGTAGGATATCTGCTTACAGTGTGTAAGGGAACGTCTAAAAAGTCCATAAACTGCGCTAAAATGTTGGTGGTGTCCAAGCGTTCATCAATTGACTTCTTACTTAACAAGCAAGGTTATTTAAAAAAAAAAAATCTAATGATCAAGGTTAGGGTTCTGCCAGTGGATAGATTGACTTGTGCATTAGGTTAGATTTTCCCAGTATGTCCAATTATATTATATTCCATTATATTATAATATTCCATAACTTTAGAAAAAAAAATTAAAGATGTTATTTTTACATTCCAAAGGTTGTAGTTGGCTGCCAGTGGTGTGAATGGCTTACTTGATCAATTTCAGTGATTTATTTTAAAAGATAATTGAATGTTACATATTTATAATAGTAAATAGTAGGAAAATCTCACCTAAAGTAAGTCAGCCTAACCATTAGCAGCCTTCAACAACCTTCAGAATATAAAAACAATATTTTGATGAATTTTATTGTTTTTTCCCCTAAAATAATTGAACAGTCTGTACATACAATTAGACTTGCTGGCAAACCTTCATATGTAGTAAGTCACAATCACACTGGCAGCCTACTGCAACCTTTAGAATGTGAAAATGCTTTTTTATTAACAGTGTTTGTTTTATTAGATCGTGCAAGGCAATTGAATGAGTGCTTGGACACCACCAACGTTTTAGCGCAGTTTATGGACTTTTTAGACAGCCCCTTACATACCATAGGTTGATATCGTACCTAAAACTAACTTTATCCCGCTCCCTATTATTGCTCTCTGTGTTCTAAAACAACAGGTGGATCAACATCTGTCCGGTTTTATAATGCAAATCTGAGTTCATCATGGGTTTGAGCTTGTCCCTTTTACATTCCTTGCATGTACTTTGATTATGTCATCACAAAGTCGGCACAATTCCCTTGTTAAGAGCTTAACATTTTCTGGCTGTGTTGTAGGAAACCAGATAACCAGGTCATAGTGTTTCATGTCTGTTTAGATCATATTACATGCATGTTCTTGTTCTTTAGATTATTTACTTTTATTATGTGTACTTTTATCCTTCAGTGTGTTAGTAACCTATGTGTTAGTGTGGGGAATTTGTGTGTGTGTGTGTGTGTGTATGTGTGTGTGAGAGAGAGAGAGAGAGAGGGAGAGAGGCTCATCCTTCATTTTTCAGAGGGACAGCTGGTCATCTGGTCACTCAGATTAACCTTTATTAGTACAGAGGACTCTTAAAACACACACACAAACATACTTGGCATGACCATTTGGCAATTGATGACTAAAATCCTCTCTGCAGAAATAAGGACAGACAGAGAAGAAAAAGGGAGCATGCACTGGAACAAGATGCCATAAATAGAGGCTGTTCACATAGGAAACGTTCTTTTATTCAAAAACAGCTAGACGCAGAGGAATGGAAGCGAACATCTCTTTACATGGCATCATAACACAGCGCTCTCGGCATGAGACAATAAAAGAGGAAGAAGCTACGGAACAGTCAGAGATGTTCATCTAGGAGGTTTGAGTTAGTGATGGTCAACTGATTTGTTTTTGTAATGGCTAATGCACATACCTATAGAGCAGGGAGGCTAATTGCCAATATAATGTCTTATTACACACCTATCTCTAGAATACTGGATTCTGATTGCTCAATCACGGCATTCTGTGGTAAAATATTTTTGTATAATGGACGCTAAATGGTATAAAGTCACGGTTATATTTACCTTTGCACTGCGAAATTCCGCAGGCGAAATACAGTCAACTCAATGGCAGTCCGCGCATTTCCGTGGAATTTCCCTGTGCAAAAGTGACCACACTAATAATGACCGGCTGACTGCTCATTATTCTGCTTATTGCATGACTATTTGCCAAATAAATAAATTAATGTACACAAAATATTGAGTTTATGTAAATTAGGTTTTAATGTGAGAAGAAAGAGATAGCGGAGTCTTCCAGCAGAATTCCACCTTTGGTTTGCGTCAGAGTGCTATTGGTGTTTATATTGCAAGAAGAAAAAAAACATCTGACTGCTTATTATTTCACTGACTACTTGACTACTTGCCAAATAAATAAATAAATGGACATGATATATTGATTTGAGTTAAAATTGTTTTATAATCTTACTTTTAGAGATTGCAGAGTGATAAGAGAAGTCTGTTAGATAGCGATACCTGAACGTGTTTCTTTTTCCCCAGATGTTTGATCATTATTCAGAAACATCAGACCGCTGGATAGCGCTATTGACCAATCAGAATCGAGTATTCCAGAGAGCCGTGTAATAATGATACATATACTGTCGCAAAATAAAGTGGACATTATCCTTTACATATTACACTGTAATTAGCTAAAAAAATTAGATGATTTTGCCGATCTTAAAATGGCCAAATATCTATTGATAACTATCTCTAGTAAAGTCTGTTTGTGATATACAAATCTGAACGATAACTGTTGTGTGTGTGAATGGAAGTCTTACTATGAGCAGATCCACACTCCAGTCTTTAAGGTTGAATAAAGAGGTGACAGTCATTTAGTCTCTCTCTTTTTATGTCTCTCTGATTAGTAGCAAGTGTTACTGTGTGAGTGTGTGTGTGTGTGTGTGGATCGATGGAGGTCCGGCTGGCCAACACCAGAGTTCTGCTTTGCTTTTCTTCACACAGCCTCAATTAATCCAGTTCAGAGGCCCAGTGGCGACAGACCAGAATGCCAATGACCCATTTACTGCCTCAACTACAGCATATACAACACAAACTGGGCAGAGCTGCTATGTTTGTGTGTGTGTGTGTATTTGAGTTTTATGTAAGAATGAGGGACAGATAGAGTTAAACAGAATGACTGTCCAATATCAAACCCATGTAGCTGTAAATGCAACATGTCTAAAACTCTGTTTGTTTGTCTTTATTTCTGTATATAAGTTCAGAGGTCACTGAAATAATGTAAATCAAGTGGCTTTGGGTTATTTACATGCAGACACACACACGTTGTGCCTCAGGGCCATGTTAAGTGTGTGTGTGTAAATAAGAATTTTATAATCCGACTCCATTATTAGGGCCACAGGGACCAAGAGATCAAAGTGTCACCAGCCATAAGATCTGAATCTGTATAAATAATCTGTGTCTGTCTGTCTGTATACCTTCCTGTCTACCTATCGTCTGTCTGTCTGTTTAGCTATCTATTTAGCAATCTATTTATCCTCTGCTACTGAGTGTGTGTGTGTGTGTGATCTGTGTTTGTGTGTGCTGATTGTCAGATGTGACGACCTCTCCAGTTGGTTAGCAGCATGCTCTGACGGCCCTTGTGTTTCATGCTGTCATGGGTAAATGGTGGCCATTGTGTGTGTGTTTATGTGTGTGTGTGCACGTATGTGACAGAATGAGAGTTTGGGAGTAAAAGAGGGGCTCCTTGGTGGTCGAGTAGGGGGTATGTATGCTTCTCACTGCTAAATGGGGTCCCAGTGTGTGAGTGTGTGCGCTAAACGGTTCATTGTTGTATAATAGGGTGTGTAAATGGGAGGCAGATGGCAGTGTATAAGGCACGTGGGTCCCCATCGGTGAGAGAGAGAGGGATAGACAGACAGGAAGGAGGTACAAGGGCGTAGAGGTCGCACAGGGTCGTGTCTCCATGCTGTCAGTGGAGCCATGTGTATGTACACCAGTGTTTCCAGTCTGTGCCGTTACCACAGTTACTGGATGCTGAGAATTCTCCCACTAAGCTATGGAAAGAGTTTTTTGTTCATTAGTACTAACAGTTAACTTCTACTATTAATAAAGCACAATAAATTCCTATCACTCTTTTTTGCTTCCATTGTACTATGCTAGGAAAATGACAACATATCCATTTATATTTTGCTTTAAAAAATGGTCCTGAATGATAATTCGTCAATTCAGCATTCCAGCTGTTAAAAAAGGCAATTTAGTAAAAGCAATGACATGAAATGCCGTAACTTTATTCACAGTATAGTACAGCTATAGCACAGCTTGCAACTTAATGCTTAATAAAAAATATGTAAATAACCGGAGCCCATTTTGCTTTCTTTCAGGTATGCTGCATTTTTTAGCCTGGCAAATATTTGTTTCCCATTCAGCATGAATAGTTTTAGGACAAAAATCACTGGACGAATTTCTTACTCTATTAGCAAAGTGGCAAGAGCGAAACAACTAAGCAAAATGAATCGCGGACAAAAATTGCTGGAGGAATTTAATCAGTGATTCACTTGAATAATTAGTGGATGAATGACAAAGCAAAATGAATCACTGACAATTTCGCTGGATGAATTTTATCTGCGATTCACTTTCTAATTGAGTGAAGGATCCTTATTCCATTAGCAAAGCGGTAAGACCAAAACAACAAAGTAAAATGTATGGCTGACAAAAATGAACGAATGACAAAGCTAAATGAATCGCTGATAAACAAAATTGCTGGACGAAGTTTATCGGCGATTCACTGATAATTGAGTGAAGTATACTTCCTCCATTAGCAAAGTGGCAAGAGTGAAACGACAATTCAAAATTAATTGCGGACATAAATTGTTGGTTGTTTTTAGTCTCTAATTCACTTTTCGTTTTACTCCTGGTGTGAATAGGCCCACAGCCACACACACACATACATTCGTTCACGGCACTCAAGAACAGAAAAGCATCAGTCCTTTGGAACTTTTTATTAAAAGTTAAATTTGGCTAAATATACTTTAGTCCGTTACTACTGAAGTTTTTCTTGTCCTCTGCACTCTATTGAGTGCACACCTCCACACATGCTCCCTGTGTCTGTGAGAGGCTACAGGGTTCGAGTCTGTGATTGACAGGAATGTGTCCCCTGGCCCCTAATAGCTTCTAAATCAGACCAGATAATAGACTGCCATGCCTGTTCACCACACACACACACACATACACACCCCATCACTCTCCCACGCTCACATATGGATATGGTACACATGTTTATGTACTTTTTATTACATGTTATATTTGAACTTTATTTAGTTTTTATTAACAATATTTTAAATCTGATATACATTTAGTAACTTCAGATTTCTGTATGCACATAAATATAATTTGTGTTATTACACATTTTAAATGCATTTAATCTACATCCTTTTATAGAATCTGTAAAATTAGAAATATATATATATATATATATATATATATATACACACTAGCAGCCAAAAGTTTGGAATAATGTACAGATTTTGCTGTTTCGGAAGGAAATTGGTACTTTTATACTTAAACTACTTCAAAGAGTTCTCATCAAAAAATTCTCCACATGCAGCAAATGACAGCTTTGCATCCTTGGCATTCTAGCTGTCAGTTTGTCCAGATACTCAGGTGACATTTCACCCCACACTTCCTGTAGCACTTGCCATAGATGTGGCTGTCTTGTCGGGCACTTCTCACCTTACAGTCTAGCTGATCCCACAAAAGCTCAATGGGGTTAAGATCCATAACACTCTTTTCCAATTATCTGTTGTCCAATGTCTGTGTTTCTTTGCTCACTCTAACATTTTCTTTTTGTTTTTCTGTTTCAAAAGTGGCTTTTTCTTTGCAATTCTTCCCATAAGGCCTGCACCCCTGAGTCTTCTCTTTATTGTTGTACATGAAACTGGTGTTGAGCGGGTAGAATTCAATGAAGCTGTCAGCTGAGGACGTGTGAGGTGTCTATTTCTCAAACTAGAGACTCTGATGTACTTATCGTCTTGTTTAGTTGCACATCTGGCCTTCCACATCTCTTTCTGTCCTTGTTAGAGCCAGTTGTCCTTTGTCTTTGAAGACTGTAGTGTACACCTTTGAATGAAATCTTCAGTTTTTTGGCAATTTCAAGCATTGTATAGCCTTCAATCCTCAAAACAATGATTGACTGACAAGTTTCTAGAGAAAGCGGTTTCTTTTTTGCCATTTTTGACCTAATATTGACCTGAAGACATGCCAGTCTATTGCATACTGTGGCAACTCAAAAACAAACAATGTTAAGTTTCATTTAACAAACCAAATAGCTTTCAGCTGTGTTTGATATAATGGCAAGTGATTTTCTAGTACCAAATTAGCAATTTAGCATGATTACTCAAGGATAAGGTGTTGGAGTGATGGCTGCTGGAAATGGGGCCTGTCTAGATTTGATCAAAAACGACTTTTTTCAAATAGTGATGATGCTGTTTTTTACATCAGTAATGTCCTGACTATACTTTGTGATCAGTTGAATGCCATGTGAATTAAAGTACCAATTTTCTTCTAAAACAGCAAAATCTGTACATTATTCCAAACTTTTGGCCATGTGTGTGTGTGTGTGTGTGTGTGTGTGTGTGTGTGTGTGTGTATATATTATACAGTACTGTGCAAAAGTCTTAGGCACATAAGATGTTTCACAAAATAACTTGTCTTAAGATTTATGTTTTTAAGGTTATTTATATATTCAGCTTTAGCGTGTCAATAGGAAATATAAATGTTAGACTCCCAAACATTACTTTTGCAAATAGAAAAAATTAGAATAGAAGAACAGGGAGCCCTGCAACAGATGTCATGGCCCCCACAGAGTCCCCCTCTGAACATCGTGTCTGTCTGAGATTACATGAAGAGACAGAAGCAGTTGAGACAGCCTAAATAGATAGAAAAACTGTGGCAAATTCTTCAAGAAGCTTGGGACATCCTATCTGCCAACAACCAAGAAAAACTGTGTCCAGGTGTACCTAGAAGAATTGGTGCTGTTTTAAAGGCAAAGGTGGTCACACCGAATATTGATTCAGCTTTTTTATGTTTACTGGACTTTGTATGACATGATACAAAGGACTTTGATAAATGAAAACTATTTATGTAATCATTTTTTAAGACATCCTTACTATGCAACATTTTTCACAAGTGCCTAAAACTTTTGCACAGTACTGTGCATACATACATATATATATATATATATATATATATATATATATATATATATATATATATATATATATATATATATATATATATACCGATGAGTCAAAACATTATGACCACCTTCCTAATATGCTGATGGTCCTCTGCTTGCTGCCAAAATAGCACTGGCCTGCTGAGGCATGGACTCTACAAGACCCCTGAAGGTGTCCTGGGAAAATGGCACCAAGACATTACCAGCAGATCCTTCAAGTCCTGTAAGTTGTGAGGTGGAGTCATCGTGGATCGGACTTGTTGGTCCAGCACATCCCACAAATGCTCAATTGGATTGAGATCTGGGGAATTTGGAGGCCAGGGTAACACCTTGAACTTTTCGTCATGTTCCTCAGACCATTCCCAAACAATGTGTGCAGTGTGGGAGAGCGCATTATCCTGCTGAAAGAAGCCACTGCCATCAGGGAATACTATTGCCATGAAGGGGTGTACCTGGTCTGCAACGATGTTTAGGTAGGTGGCACATGTCAAATTGACATCCACATGAATGGCCGGACCCAGGGTTTCCCAGCAGAACATTGCCCAGAGCATCACTCCCTCCGCTGGCTTGTCATCTTCCCACAGTGCATCCTGGTGCCACCACTTCCCCAGGTAAACGGTGCACACATACACAGCCGTCCACGTGATGTAAAAGAAAACAGGAACAGGCGACCTTTTTCCACTGCTCCAAGGTCCAGTTCCAATGCTCGCGTGCCCATCGTAGGTGCTTTCGATGGTGTACAGGGGACATCATGGACACTCTGACTGGTCTGCGTGTACACAGCCCCATGCGCAGCAGGGTGTGATGCACTGTGTGTTGTGACACATTCCTCCCGTAACCATCATTAAAATTTTCTGTGACGTGCCACAGTAGATCTTCTGTTGGTTTGGACCAGGCGGGATAGCCTTCATAGCTCTCGCGCAACGATGAGCCTTGTGCGCCCAACACCCTATTGCTGGTTTGTGGTTTGTCCCTTCTCAGACCACTTTTGGTAGGTACTCGACACTGCTGACCGGGAGCACCCCACAAGCCTTGCCGTTTCAGAGATGCTCTGACCCAGCCGTCTGGCCATAACACTTTGGCCCTTGTCAAAGTCGCTCAGGTCTTTACTCCTGCCCATTTCTCATGCATTCAGCATGTTGACTACGAGAACTGATTTGTTCATTTACCATCTAACCTACCCAGACCTTGACATGTGTCCTTGTTATGAGATGATCAACGTTATTCGCTTCACCTGTGAGTTGTCATAATGTTTTGGCTCATTAGTGTATACACACACAATATTCATCAATATACTTCTATCTCATTTTTCATATACACGCCTTTTCATTATATATTATATCTGCAAATATTTTAATCATCGTTATTTAATCATGCTATTTCTCATTTGAAACATATTTTGTCATTAAACTTAAAGAAATTTCATACATTTACATTGTTAATCTAAACCCTATTAATTATTTTATGCAATTTGTAATGTAAAAAATGGCTTTAAATCCGATCAACTGTCTTTAAAAGCAACATAATACAGAATTTGCAACACATATTACTTGTATAATTTGATGTGTGTTTAAACTGAATATTGTGATATATTGGAATATTGGCCTTATGTTACTTATGAGTAAGCAGGGAAAGTTATTGCGAAAGTTAATGGGAAAACTATTTTTTTCTTAAAGGGATAGTTCACCCAAAAATGAAAATTCTCTCATTCTCTCATTTGCTCACCCTCATGCCTTCCCAGATGTGTATGAGTTTATTTCTTCTGCTAAACACAAATAAAGAATAGAAGAATATCTCAACTCTGTAGGTCCATACAATGCAAGTGAATGGTGGCCAGAACTTTGAAGGTCCAAAAAGCATATTAAGGCAGCATAAAAGTAATCCACACGACTCCAGTGGTTAAATACATGTTTTCAGAAGCAATATGATAGATGTGGGCAAGAAACAAATCAATATTTAAGTCCTTTTTTACTATAAATTCCCTGCCCAGTAAATGTGAATCGCCAAAAACAAAAGAAAAAGAATGTGGAAGTGGAGATTTATAGTAAAAAAGGGCTTAAATATTAATCTGTTTCTCATCCACAGATCAATTCAACTATCACTTTAAGAATAACGTGCACTGTTGAAGTAAATAAGAAAACATTTAATTTAATGTTGTTTTTATGAAACTCTAATTTCAATTACATTTCCCCCAGCTAGCAATTTTTTTTATTATTATTATTTATTAATAAAAATTTTCTGTGTTTGTTTACAGGTTTGCCGGCAAGACGGTGAGTTCGGGTTCTCTGGTCCTGGTGTCAGTCACCCTAAAGGATTCCAATACTCTGGTCACTGTTAACACTGAGAAAACTATGATCGGCTCTATGCTCCTGCGGCAGTTTAAAACAGCCCTGATGAACAGCGCCCCCTAGAAAGAGTCCTCTGACACACAGCAAAAAGAGCTAGGAAGATCCTACACCTATCAAGTGCTCACCCTTTCACACTCAAACACACTCACAAATTCAGTCACAGATAAGTGCCATTATTCAAATGCAAAGCATCAATTTGTGTTACAGTGATTTGAGATGGTTTGTATTTGTGTTGTGGGAAGTTATAGATATATAATTCATGTCAAGTGTTTGAGTGTGCAGACAGACAGCTTCAAATCTGTTCCTGTTATTTCTGAGTTTGCTGTATTCTGAAAATACTTGATCAATACTGACAATTTGCAGAATTTCTTTATTTAACGGCAAGTTAAATATTAATTTTTTCTTCATTAGACTTCTATATGACCATTGTTGCCAAATCAACAATTTGAGGTCAATGATGCTCATATAGTGTCCAAAATATTTGTTAAATTGCTTTCAAATCCATGTGAAGTGCCTTTCTTTAGACGATTAACCCAAGTGCCCAACAGGCTCTGCCAACGAGCCCCAGTGTTTTAACTATTGCCATAATTACGATAATTACGAAATAATTTAAAAATCATACAGAAACTATAAAGCAATCTTGGTTTATTTGTGTCATACCATAATGTCTCTTGTTTTGTGCCATATGGAATGCAAACTCGATGCTTCAAAGTTCTAATTGCAGAATATCAACTGTGATGTCATCAGTAGCTGATTACCTGGTGTCTGATTTAAATGAAGTTGCTAGTGAACAAAGAAAGGACTTAGTGTTTCTATATAATATAACATTTGTTTATTGTTTCTAAGTTGTTCCCCACACATCTCTTAAGGAATTGAAAGTGTATGATAAATGCAACCACAGCTTGAATCTACACTCAAAAAAATAGCACTTTGGCTGAACATGATTGAATCATGGACAGTGATTCCACGTGATTGAAACAAGTTCTCTTAACAAAACGGAAACAATTCAAACATAATAAAATGGACCATGTAAAACTAACTTGAATGAATGGTGTTCGTTTAACTTGAATGAATGGTGTTCGTTTAACATGAATCAGTTATGTTCTCCTACATTTAAGCCTTCTTGTCTTGTTTAGCCTACATGTTTATATCACGTTAGATGAAGTCGATTAGGTCAAGTTACTAGAACTAGGTATGATGCTAGTTATAAATGTCAATTCTATTTTCTCATTCTTCAGTGACTGTCAAACGAGACTACAGAGGCAGCACATGGTATGAAACTAATCCATTTATTGGAAATAAGTTCTGAAGTCTGTTGTACATACCACATTCAAAGCTTAAGGGAATACAGCTCAGTCGAAAGCATTTGTGTCAGCGTTGATTACAGTGTTGATTATTTTGACTCGACCTTCCTTTTCTTTAAGTGAGGCACTTACAATGGAAGTAAATGGGGCCAATTTGTGGAGGATTGAAAAACACTGTAAACCCGTATAAGTTCTACTAATTTAAAAAAATGTTAGGCAACTGATTGCCTTTACTTTTATAAGTTTCAAAACTTAAGTCTCAAGTATGCATAACTTGTTTTTCTCAGAAACTATAAATTAAAAGAAATGATTTTGGTCCAATCAAATTATGCAATTAATGTTTATTTTAATTAACCACAACTAAAAAATTAAAGTCCTGCAAATGTAATATATTTATACAACTTTAAAAAAAATATATGTTTTTGAAATCATGAATATGCTTTGTATTAACTTATATTTTTTGAAATGTGCTATAGTATTACTTATAAATGTTTTGCAACTGCCTTGTTCTAAGTTTCCTTAAATGTGAAAATTTAGCACACACACAAAAAAAGAAAACTGCATGTAGCAAACATATTTAATATAAAAAGACAAGGTACAATTATTGACAAAACATGAGGCACAACACTGAAAAAAAAAACACACACATTTGACAGCGACAAATTGTCTACAGCTGCATTAGTGTTGCACATCCTTCAGAGTTAAAACCTTATAAAGCCACCTGTCTTTAAAACTCTTTTGGGTAACTCAGATCCAATGCATAAATCAGTCCAAATGTAAAAAAAAAAAAAAAGAAAAAAAAAATGAAAAGCCTGGGCAGGTGGGTGATGTCTTCACTTTCAAGAGCAATTCAATTTTTGACCAGATTGTAGTGAATTACAGCATCTGTGAATTCTCTGACCGCTGTTAAACAGGGCAACTGGTGAATATCCAATATTTGGCTCTTCTGAGTCTTCAGCGGACACAATGTCCGGTAAAAATATTAACACGAAGCGTCAGCTACTTCTTTAGTTGATGCCACAAATGCACAGCGTGACACCATCCCAATGATTACAGCGCTTCGCTGCCACGGAGGTTTAAACTTTCCTGAAGCTTGCAGATTTCTAATCCGCGACTACTGGAGGTTTTATACCGCACACTGGCAAAATTAAAGAACAATTTATTAAAATCTGTTTCAAAACACACACCTACATAAAAGAATGGTTCACACAAAAATTTTCATTATTTACTCAATTGTTCCAGACCTGTATGACTCTATTTCTTCCACTGAAGACAAAAGCTTTGTTGTTTTTTTTATATATATATATATATATACACTATATTGCCAAAAGTATTCGCTCACCCATCCAAATAATTGAATTCAGGTGTTCCAATCACTTCCATGGCCACAGGTGAATAAAATGAAGCACCTAGGCATGCAGACTGCTTCTACAAACATTTGTGAAAGAATGGGCCGCTCTCAGGAGCTCAGTGAATTCCAGCGTGGTACTGTGATAGGATGCCACCTGTGCAACAAGTCCAGTCGTGAAAATTCCTCGCTACTAAAGATTCCACAGTCAACTGTCAGTGGTATTATAACAAAGTGGAAGCGATTGGGAATGACAGCAACTCAGCCACGAAGTGGTAGGCCACGTAAAATGACAGAGCGGGGTCAGCGGATGCTGAGGCGCATAGTGCGCAGAGGTTGCCAACTTTCTGCAGAGTCAATCGCTACAGACCTCCAAAGTTCATGTGGCCTTCAGATTAGCTCAAGAACAGTGCTTAGAGAGCTTCAGGGAATGGGTTTCCATGGCCGAGCAGCCGCATCCAAGCCATACATCACCAAGTGCAATGCAAAGCGTCGGATGCAGTGGTGTAAAGCATGCCGCCACTGGACTCTAGAGCAGTGGAGACGCGTTCTCTGGAGTGACGAATCACGCTTCTCCATCTGGCAGTCTGATGGACGAGTCTGGGTTTGGCGGTTGCCAGGAGAACGGTACTTGTCTGACTGCATTGTGCCAACTGTGAAGTTTGGTGGAGGGGGGATTATGATGTGGGGTTGTTTTTCAGGAGCTGGGCTTGGCCCCTTAGTTCCAGTGAAAGGAACTCTGAATGCTTCAGCATACCAAGAGATTTTGGACAATTCCATGCTCCCAACTTTGTGGGAACAGTTTGGGATGGCCCCTTCCTGTTCCAACATAACTGCGCACCAGTGCACAAAGCAAGGTCCATAAAGACATGGATGAGCGAGTTTGGTGTGGAAGAACTTGACTGGCCTGCACAGAGTCCTGACCTCAACCCGATAGAGCACCTTTGGGATGAATTAGAGCGAAGACTGCGAGCCAGGCCTTCTTGTCCAACATCAGTGTCTGACCTCACAAATGCGCTTCTGGAAGAATGGTCAAAAATTCCCATAAACACACTCCTAAACCTTGTGGAAAGCCTTCCCAGAAGAGTTGAAGCTGTTATAGCTGCAAAGGGTGGGCCGACGTCATATTAAACCCTTTAGATTAAGAATGGGATGTCACTTAAATTCATATGCGTCTAAAGGCAGATGAGCGAATACTTTTGGCAATATAGTGTATATATAAATCTTCTTTAAAAGGATAGTTCCCCCAAAAATGAAAATTCTGTCATCATTTACTCACCCTCATGCCATCCCAGATGTTTATGACTTACTTTCTTCTGCAGAACACAAATGAAGATTTTTAGAAGAATATCTCAGCTCTGTAGGTCCATACAATGCAAGTGAATGGTGACCAGAACTTTGAAGCTCCAAAAAGGCAGCATAAAAGGTAATCCATAAGACTCTAGTGGTTAAATCCATATCTTCAGATACAATAAACAGATCAATATTTAAGTCATTATTTATTACATATCTCCACTTTCACTTTCAGATGTGAAAGTGAAACTAAACAAGCTTTCAGATGTAAACGTGAAAGTAGAGATTTATAGTAATAAAGGACTAAATATTGATCGGTTTCTCACCCACACTAATTATATCACTTCAGAAGATATGGATTTAACAACTGGAGTCTTATGGATTACTTTTATGCTGTTTTAAACTGCTTTTTGGAGCTTCAAAGTTCTGACACCCATTCACTTGCACTGTATGGCCTAACAGAGCTGAACTACTCTTATAAATATTTGTTTGTGATCTGCAGATTAAAGTCATACACATCTGGGATGGCATGAGGGTAAGTTTATAATGAAAGAATTTTCATTTTTGGGTGAGGTATTCCTTTTAGTTTAAAAAATGGTTAAATGATTTAGAAATGTGTGAATAAAGTAATTTACCCTGCATGTTTTGAAGAATCTTGAGGCGTCTTCTCTCATTAGCACAGGAAGTGCACGAAGCACAGTGGTTCAACTTGTGTGGACACTATGTTGATCCTGAAAGTACATTTTTAATCTAGTGTTAAATGTTGAACATGTTGAATGTGTTATTCAGACAAAACATTGTGAATTATCTAAAACCCTTCAGTTTCCAACCCAAATTCATAGCTTTTGTAACCTTCACAATAGTATGAAGATAGGAAAGCTTAGGCCCAGATGGAATCTGTAGACATTTTTGGCTCTTTCCAAGCAGATTATTTGGGAAAATCTGCAGAATTTTGTGGATGGGATTTAAACAATGTTAAATGTGTTAAATGAACCTTGAGAGTACTGTACTCTTAATGGTTGCTAAAAGCATCACACAATTAGCCAAACTATTTCATAAACAACCTGCAAGTAATGGGGAATTTGTAGAACATTTAAGAAATTAGAAATGAGTTTTCTGCATGCACAGATGCTGTCTGGGCTTATAACATAAACATATTCTAACATAACGTGTGAATACAACTTTTCAGTACAATCACCTTTAAAGGGATAGTTCACCCAAAAATTAAAATTCTCTCATCATTTACTCACTCCCATGCCATCCCAGATGTGTTTGACTTACTTTCTTCTGCTGCACACAAAGATTTTTAGAAGAATATTTAAGCTCTGAAGTTTAATTCAGTGCAAGTGAATGGGGACCAAAACCTAAGCTCCAAAAAGCACATAAAGGCAGCATAAAAGGTAATCCATACAACAGTAGTTAAATCTATATCTTTTGAAGTGATCCAGTTGGTTTTATTGTAGGTGAGAACAGACCAAAATATAATGAATTTTTCACTATAAATCTCCTTGGTGATCATGATTTCACTTCCTATAGCGCAATATAGCGCTGTACAAATGCATTAAGCACTAGGAAGTGTAATCAAGCTCGCAATCACGATTGTGCTTAGAGATTGCAATGGCAATATGTACAGTGAAAAGGGGGTATTATTTTGGTCTGTTCTCACCCCAAACCAACTGGATCACCTCAGAAGACATTGATTAAACCACTCGAGTTGAATGGATTACTTTTATCAACTATCATTCACTTGAATAGAATGGACCAACAGAGCTGAAATATTCTTTTAAAAATGTTCAGCAGAAGAAAGAAAGTCATACACATCTGAGATGGCATGAGTAAATGATGAGAGAATTTTCATTTTTGGGTGAACTAATCTATATGACTCCAGTGGTTAAATATATATCTTCTGAAGCAATAGTTTAAAAAAGGACTTAAATATTGATCTTTTTCTAACCCACACCTATCATATCGCTTTTGAAGATGTGGATTTAACCACTGGAGTCATATGGATTACTTTTATGCTGCCTTTATGTGCTTTTTGTTTAAAACATGAGTTTTAAAATGTTGGTATCCTTTCACTTACATTGTATGGACCGACAGAGCTGAAATATTCTTCTAAAAATCTTGTGTACAGGAGAAAAAAGTTATACACATCTGGGATGACATGAGGGTCAGTAAATGAGAGAGGTTTTATTTTTGAGTGAACTACCCCTTTAAGTTTGGGACAGGCTCAAATTATTCTGTGGAAAATCAAGGTCTGTGGAACCACAGAACAATATTAAACAACTAAGACCATAATAATACCTTTAAGTAACGAATCAAGGGAATCTCGGCAAGTTCACCAAAAGTCTTTTCCGACTCCAATGCCTTCTGACGAGATATAAATTCATCAACGAAGACTGTGCCCATCAAGTTGTGCATACGTGTGTTTGGTAGATTCTGGTTTGTAAAGCACTACTCAGCAAACACCTGAAACGAAGAGATAAGAAAGGCTAGTTACATTCACAATGGACTGAAAGACATCCCTAAAAATTATTAAACTTGTGCATTTAAACAACAGTTTTACCTGGACTTTTTTATTTGTCTTCAACTTGCTTGATGGTCAAACAATATCTAAGTCATAAAAAATGGGGAAAACCAATTCCAGTGTTGCCCATTTAGATCAAATAAAGAAATATGGCTATTTTACAGTAAACACACACATATACAGTACATACCCTTGTTACTTACCTCGGAAACTTATACCATGATAACAACAAAATACATCCACCTTGTTCAAACCAGGATGGGAAACTGGTCCAAACAAGTCCATTAAGCTCGCAATATTCTTTAGAATGGGGAGAAAAATGAATAGCATATAAGTCTATCAGTTAAATTACACAAAAGTAACCTTAAAAAAATTGTATAAAAAAAATTATCTAAAGAATCACAGGCTAACTCCACTAAACAAAAATTCCTCAATGCTTAAATTTTGTAAAATGAAGAAATTGTACCTCTGTCGATCCACAGAGGAGCTGCTTAAATTAAGCACACGCTGCATCATTTAAAATAATATTCTAAATATCTAAATTCTAAATATCCTAAAATATCATCATTAAACTGAGGTTACTTCAGTTACCTAAACCAGCAACTTGCTATATGTCTCCTTTCAACATTAAGTACTGTTAGGGATATTTATGTAAATACATCTCAATTTAATATTTGTGTAGTTCCCATATTACAAAAATAACAGAAGTTATGACTGAACTTGAAATGACTGACTTTTGAATCAACTCGGACAGCAGTGAACATCTTAATGGAGGAAAAGTACGTGCTCAGAGACAGCATGTATTTGAACAGAAGTATATTCCTTCTCCAAAAGAAAACTCCTCTAATTAGAATCTACATGCATGTAAACCTTACATTCACGCAAATCGATTTTTTCACGTATGGTTCAATAAATAAGTAGATATTATGTCCAAATTAATATGCATGACAAAGGTGTCTGAAATGAAAATTTTAATTTATTCTTTCAATACACAGTAAGTTAATTTTGTTCATTCAGGCCAAATCCTTTTAACTGGCGTTATACGTTGTATTCTGACAATATAGGGCAAAGCAAGACAAACAACAGAATAAAAAAAAACAATAACCATTGTTTGTACTTATTAAAGAAGGCAATCTGGTCAAGTTATAAGAAGTCATGGAAATCCATTTAAATAAAGTATATTATTAGTAAGTCAAATGAAATCCAATGATCCTGCAGTGCTCCCGATATAATACAAACTCAATATAATACAACCCGATCTCATGAAAATTCGTACTTAATTTACGAGTTGGCTATTTCATATGGTCTCCCATGATGTTGTTTGCATAAACACGTATGACTTCATCACATGCAAATTCCCGGATTTCTAATGTGGAAGTAAGCGCGAGTTCCACTCATGTGGCTTTAAGGACATACTTATTAATATTAATATTATGCCCATACTCAAACCCCTTATCTAAACTTAACCGATCAGTACAGTGTGTAAACATGATAGGAAGCTGTTGTGTGTGACAAAAGTAATCGTTGCGTAATAGATGGAAATGATGTCCAGTGACGTCATTGGCTGTAGTGAAAGTTGTAGGGATTCAAACAAGCGCAGTCAAACAATATCATACGAATTAGCCACATTTAGAAAAGTCGTACGAATCCTGACGATTTCGCCGTCAACTGTTTACTTCCTGCTGCCAGTTGCCCTTTTTGAATGAGCTTTATTTAAACGAGCTCTTTCAAAATGAACACATCCAGTTACACCAAAGAGTCACCTATGCAATTGTGTTTGAACAAGAAACCTGATACAGTGGTGTTAAATCTAAATTAATTGTTTAAATAAAGTGAACAGCCTCCAAAAATCATTTTTTTGAATGTAATGTAATCATCTTAATAAAATGAAGTCAGAAACCCCTAACGAGCTCCAGCTACTGTCTACTGTTCTCTTATTTGGTAAGCCAATGAGTAGTTTACATGCTGTTTTTCTACCACTGTTTAAATTTGAAAGGGAACAGGTATATAAATCAGCTGCCCAAATACCTCAAAGTGGTTGTTAGGATTGAGTTGACGTTGTATTGATTACAGGCCACCCTGGACTCCCTCCAAAAAAACAACAACATTCAAGGAGTGGATCAGACTTGGGCAGGGTGAACTATGGTTTCTTCTAGAGGATTTGGCTCCATCAAGTTGAGAGGAACAAGAGAGGTAACGAATGTTTAAAATGATGTCTGAAAAAGTGTGGATGGCAAAATGATGCTCTTTGAGAGAATCATTTTTTGAGAAAGTTTGAGCTTTGAAATTATTGGGTGCAAGATTATGTACAATAGCTCCAAAAGTATTTGGACACTTAAGCCACCATTGAAAATGTAAGATAAAAAAACCAAGTGGCATTTGTAAACAAATTATGCTAGATGCTATCTTTATTTAACATAAATGCCTAAATAAGATAAATCTTATGAAATGACATATGTACATTTTTAAGTGTTGCTTAAAGGAATATTCCGGGTTCAATACAAGTTACACAATCGACCGCATTTGTGGCATAATATTGATTTCCACAAAAATACATTTTGACTTGTCCCTCCTTTTCTTGAAAAATAAAAAATCAGGGTTACATAAAATGGAAGAGAATGAGGACAATCCGTAAACGTTAAAATACTCTGTTTAAAAATAAAGCAACAAGACATAAACAATATGCATGAAAAAAGGATTTTAGGGTGATAAAATCACTACTAACCTTTTCTGTGTAAAGTTATAGCCAATTTTACAACTTCATTGCCATGATGTAATGTCAAGAAACCCTAAAACGACTGTAAAAATGACGATTTTAACAACTTTACAGCTCACATAATACATGAATAATACATTCTTTTAAAACAGACTAATTAAGTGCTTTTATAAAATTATAAATATCATATTTCTGCCTTTAAACTCTCCAAAAATTGGCCCTAATTAACTTCCATTGTAAGTGTTTCACTGTAACCCAGATTGGTTTTTTTTTTTTTTTTTTTTTAAGAAAAGGACAGACAAGTCAAACTGTATTTTTGTGGTAATCAACTTTATGCCACAAATGTTGTCGACTGAGCTTAACTTGTATTGAACCTGGAATATTACTTTATGAGTATAAATTGGTACTAATTCTGGAAGAAATATGAGTTCAATTTAAGTGTCACTTTACCCAAGTAGTGTCTTTAGTCCAATTCCTTTCATATGATTTTTTTTTTTTTTTTTTGCTTGCTTTGGAGGACATATTTTGAAGTGGGCATCAGTCCAAGATTGCAGACAGTTCTGACAAAATGCTGAAGGCCATGGTGACATTTCTGAGACAAATGTCCAACCCAGATGGATTTTTAAAAAGCTTTAAGCTTTTGTACCAACAATGTCTAGATTTCCTCCTTACTCATTGTTGCATGCAAGTCATACACTCAGCACTGCATGATTTTTCTCCCTTACAGTGACTTGTATGAACACTTAGTTGTCACAAAAGCACCAAGAAATATTCGTGTGAATATAATTCATGTTTAAAACTCTACAGAAATAATACTATTTTAGAAATGTGTGACCCAAGTCATGTACTGTACTTAATAGTAATTAAACTTATTTAAAAATGACACTACTTTTGTTACACTTTTATTAAATAAAAGTTTATTAGATTACAGTCACTTATTACTTTATAATCTGATTACACCCAACACGGCGAGTAATTTATGACTGTTCTCTCTCAAGCAAAAGCCACATTTGTATTGAGCATTATGGCACTTGTTGTTCATGTCTGCAGTAACATATCCACACAAACATTATATGATGTTCACAAAGATGCGAGGGAGACATTTTTATGTGCTTCTTAGAGATTGCAGGGCCATCTAGAGCATCTCCTTCCATCATTGTAAGCTGTTAAGATGTCACTGTGCCGTTAAGATGCACTTCAAGTCCTTCCTTCTCGTCATACACGTATTGCATGCTTAGCTGTTTTATTTATGGGATTCTAGTGTATATTTAATGTTCATGTAGAATATGCATTGTTGCGATAACTAGATTTTTACATATTCTGAAGAAAATGTGCCTGTGCATAACTCGCCACCACAATGCTTAGATGTACCAAGTGGTTGCTAGTGTGTTGCTAAAATGTTCGGAGTGGTTCTTGGTGCATTGCTAGTGTGTTCTGGGTGGTTGCTAGATGGTCATTTTTGGCCCACGAGCTCATCTCCAAAGTATCTAATTATGTTGGCTTGACAATGCCAGCATACTGTTATTGTACAGACTTTGTTTAGGGATTTTTCAAAATACCTAAACAAAGACCAGTATTTCTGACTGTTCCACCTCCTACAGCTTTCAAGTTACATCCACCAAACTTGGTAAAGACCTTCAGACTGTTCTAACTTAGTGTGCTATGTCTTTTCTAACTGATCAGACTTTCGGTTTTCCTTTATCTGACCTTCAAAGTGGCCAAAAACACCATATTTCTGGACCTATAAAACATACAAAATTCAAGCTTTCAAAGCTATTTTCAGCTTTCAGACAATGCTTTGTCAAACCAGCATCAAACTTTATTTGTCTAGTTATATTCTGGTCTCTATGGCTCAGGTCCTTCCTTTAATGTATTCTGTGGGAAGTTTTTGCCCATTTTATCATCCGCCAGGTGAAAATAAGTCTGATTAGTTTAAAAAGTAATAACACAGTAATACTCTCCTGTATTTGAGGCATCATTCATGTCTGTAGCACAAAAATCAAAGCTGTGCCAAAGATTTATACTTGTGATTAGGGGTTTGTTTAAATCTTGCCTTATAAGCACTGCTAATTATGCTGGATAACAATTATATCATAATTATGCTGTCCAGGTGAACACCTCACAAGGCTTTGAGATATTGTCAATAATGTTCATCATTTTTGTTTTAAACAACATTTATATTGGTTGTGCTTCTTCTTGCTTATGCAGTATTTAAATCACTGGATTTTTACAACCTATCAGTAACGTGCTACTCCACTCTTAATGACAATTAAAAGCTGTTAAAATACAAGGAAACATATTTGAGATAGGATTAATAAAGATCACAAACTAACTGTAGTTATCGAGTCGCAGGTCTCCAAGATTGCATCGTAATTTACTTCACAACATGAGTTGATCACGGCATTA
The DNA here is from genome assembly GCF_019703515.2 of Myxocyprinus asiaticus. NCBI lineage: Eukaryota > Metazoa > Chordata > Actinopteri > Cypriniformes > Catostomidae > Myxocyprinus > Myxocyprinus asiaticus. The sequence continues at coordinate 6,163,384 of NC_059381.1, forward strand.
TGACTGAATGCATGGCGTGCTGTTTTTCCTCAATTAAAGTCGATTTATTGAGGTTAGAAAGGAATACAAAATGGGAGGATTTAAAGGCATTTGGTTGGTGCCTCAGTAATTATTTTTAAACTCTGTTGCATTGTGATTTGACTCCAATTAGGGCAATGTAAATACTGTGCTTTCAATTAAACCTGGAGATGTTGCAGGTTGCTTGGGTGGCATGGTGGTACGTGTGTTGCCGTGGTAACTGCCAGTGTGAATATTCTGCGTGGGCTTTGTGATGGTGGGTTGTTGTTTTTTTTTTTTTTATATGTGATGGGCAAGAACACCTATGAATGAGTCAGTTCTTATTTTGGGGAAAACAAATATAAAGTAGGGATGTGCCAGGGTGGTCGACTAATCGACTATTTGTCTAACAGCTGACAAGTTGATTAGTGGACTCGACTACTAACATTAAGTAACACGCAGTTGTCAAATTAATTGAGAGATGCAACTTTTTTTGCGTGATAACTTGCTGTGCTTCACAGTCTGCACTTAAAACCCTCTGTTAGAAATTTAGTCTCTTTAATGCTTTAGGTTTAGTCTTTTTATGCACTGTTGTTACAGCAAAGCACTGCATCAACAATACATTTCAAGACGATCACTGTCAGATGTTAAATCCGCTGCTGTGTGTAAAATTCCCGTATTTGTAATGTGCTGTGGAGAGATTAAAGTCTTTTGCTGATTCTGTTTTACACTGCTTAAATAGTTGCAGTAAAAAAGATTTAATCTGCTTGATGTCTGTTGTACTCTCCTCTTCTATCTCTCTCTGCTTTTGTGACAGCTTGATTTTGTGGTCTCTCAGTGGGCAGCTCCGGGCAACATGATGGGCTTCTTAATCTGAGCTTTTCATGGTGTCTGTCAGGGCCAGAGAAGGAGATAGAGAGACAGAGAGAGAAAGTGTGTCCTAGCTTTTGGAAACAGCTGTCTGACCTGACCATGGGGAGCAGCTCCTATTAGACAGAGTCTTATCAAGCATATCTCCTATCTGCTGACAGTGTCACAAACACACACATTCACACACACAGAGGCTCATATGCAGACATGCTCTGATAAAACAGGCATTTTTCTTCTTTCCACTCCATCTCTTCATTCTTATTCTTATCTCCATTTCTTACTTTTTTTTCTATCCTTCATTCTTACCTGTATACCGAAAACATTACTCATTTCAGTGAGGTTATAATGCCAAATAATAAAGACAATACAAAGCACTGTATGGGAGTCTCCAGTGCTGGAGTTTGAACAAGTGCTTTTAGATAATAAAAAAAGAGAAATGATTATGCTTTAATTGAACCTGGTTGTGATGAGAAGGAGGGCGTGGATAAAGGGCAGCCGGAGACGCCAGTTCATGAGAGAGAGAGAGACGCACGCAGCCGCGTTGCATATGTGTCTTTGTTTGTTTACTTTTGTTTTAAGTTAAGTTTCTTATTAAAATTTTGTTTACTTCTCAGCTGGTTCCCGCCGCCTCCTTGCCCATCCATGAACTGTTACACCAGTATATATACTTGTATCATTTATCAAATATTTTTTTATGCATTATAAATTTATTCATAATGCTCTATAATCAATGCTGTGGCAAGCATTGTAATCGGCTTACCTTCATTTTAAGAATATTTGTATACTATTATATGAAAACATTAATTTGAATAACACACACACATGCCCTTGCTAATAATGCACATTATAAACTTTTTTCTTTTTGTAAAATAATTGTAAATATAGCTAATACACTAAAACTTACATATTTATGGTAAAAGCTTTAAAGAGTAAAATGCATTAGGATTTTATTTATAATTTTATGTTGATCATGTGTTCTAAACTTTGAATATAGCAAACAAGTAATATGGACTACTTTAATGATGCTTTTTTTTTTTTTGTTGTCATGTTTGGAGCTTGACAGCCATTGGTCACTGTATGCTTCTGTCGTATGGAAGAGAGCAGTGTGAACATTCTTAAAAAAATATCTCTTTTGTCTTCCACAAAAGATAGAAGGTTGTATGGTTTTGGAACAACATGAGGGTGAGTCAATGATGATTCACCCAAAATGTACCTAAAATGTTCATTATTCCTTTAAAAGAATAACTATGAATACATAAGTGTTATTAGTGTGGTTGCAATTGTTTACGAGAACATATAGCATGCATTTTAAGCCATTATGAATGCATCAAGTATAACGTTATATATTATATATACACATACATAAAAATGTTCCACAAAAATGAGGAGAAAATACAAATCCACAATACGACAGTACAATACAGTAGCCAACTACAAACGTACAATAATATAAAGATAAAAACAATGTGCAGTTCTGTACGGTACACTTTACAACTCAAAAAGTGGCACACATAATTTATAGTGGTATTAAACTGCATTAGAGTGCCTGCAGTTGAGTAAAAAGGGGTGAAAATGCTCTGTGTAAAGGCCCTGCCTCTGTTAAGTGAGGCCTGGGGGGATTTCAACTAGAGAAATAAACTTAAGTGCTCTGTGACAGCTGATATTGTAACAAAAGAAAACAAGAAACAATAACAACACAAAAAATCAGCTCTCTTGATTAATTGTGTGGTTAAAATTGCCACGAGCATTTACAAATGCATCTGTTGTGTGCTAACAAAGACACTAAATGGCAGTTGAAGAGGAGGGAGGGGAGAGAAGATCTGACCTATTGTTCATCATTTATTGCTGATGTTCAGGGCCGTTTGACCGGATAAAATATTACCTGCTTGGATTAAACTAGTGTTGAAAATACATTCTGTTTACTGTTAAGATTACGGGATCATATGCAATATAATTGGTGTCTAAAAAAAACTGACTGGAGAAATTTCTGTTATTTCACAAGATAAATAAGGGACTTTTATGGGATGTAATGGTTTCTCAATTGAGTTTGACTCTGGTCTTAAACACACACACATTAGCAGAGGCAAGTTCAAACACACACAACTCTGTATGCCCACATATAGTACATACAAAAAGTGAGGATGTTTTGACACATTTAATGCAAAAAGCATATCCATCTTCTTTCAGAGTAATCAGAGGCTCTTAATTGAAAATGGTCTAATATTATGACAGGAAAAAAAAAAATATCATTAATTATGTATTTCCAGAATCATGTCAAGTCATTTTTATTGGTACAGCACTTTTCACAACACAAGTTGTTTCAAAGCAGCTTACCTGTTACAGAAAATTATGCTGTAATATCTGTAACGTCTTTAAAGATTGAGCAGTTTAAATGAAAAATGTGATCTAAAATCATGCTTTAAAATTTATTTGTCTCTAGGTCCCCAGGGAGCAAGCCAAAGGTGACTGTAGCAAGGAACCCAAAACTGCTTAATGGAGAAAAAAAAAAAAAACATTGGGAGAAACCAGGCTTAGCTGGGGGAGCCAATTCCCCTCTTGTTGTGTCTATATTTATATCTAAATAAAAAACAACAAATACAATTCACTCGTTTTGCCTCAAATAAATGCCTTTGATTAAAAACAAGATGTTACATGATAAATTAAATTAATAACATCTATGCAGGTGTTTTAAGCATCTTTAAATATTTCCTTTAAATGTTTTTTTTTTTTTTTTTTTCTTTTTTAAAAATTTTAACTTTCAATTTATGTAAAAGCTTCATACAAATTCACACATTGCAGTATTCATGTTATTGTATATTTACATTACTCGGTAATTACTGAGTAATTCAAATAAGTAATACGTTTTCACATCCGATAATTCAGTGGGGCATGAATTACTTACAGTCAGTCCCTGTTAAGAATATTAAAATTAATTGTAATAAAATGTGTAACACTGATAATTGTAGGTTATACCACATCTGTTACCTGCAATTCAAAATCAGAATCTGAATTAGCTTTATTGCCAAGTATGCTTTCACATACAAGGAATTTGCCTTGGTGACAGAAACTTCCACAGAGATAATTAAAAATAAAAAATAGAATAAAAATAAAAAGCGAATAGAAAATATAAGTATATATAGAAATACACAATAAGACTAATATATATATATATATATACACACACACACACCCACACACACACGTATGTACAAATGCAAATCTGTTATATACAGATAGTGCAAGGGAATGTAATGGCAGAAGAGGTAGGATATGTTGGATAAATATAAATAGACAAAACTGTGTATTGCGCATAATTATTCTCAACTGTTCTTGTGTCTGACAGTTCTGGTGCTCAGTGCTCTGTAGTGCCAGCCAGAAGACAACAGTTCAAAAAGGTATTATTATTTAGTTTTATTTCATTATTCATTTGTGTATTTTCACAATTGTTTGATTTTCAGTTGTTTTCCCAGTTGTTCTCTATAAACTGAAACCAAACATTAGGAACCATGCTGAAAAAACTGGTAAGATTTACTTTATTTTTGTTTTGCACATTTTTGCACACAGTTTTTCTAAGTAAATCTTAATGGTATAAACCGAAGTAAAACCTACCTAACTTTATGACATAATATTGATTAAAGTGTGTAAGTAAATTTAACTTAAACATTTCAGTAGATTCAGTAACTTTTACTTGCAAATATGGTATGCATAGTACTTGAACTTAATTCTCAAGTTTTTGCACACAGTTTTTCTAAGTAAATCTTAATGGTATAAAACGAAGTAAAACCTACTTAACTTTATTACATAATATTGATTAAAGTGTTTGAGTAAATCAAACTTACCTATTTTTGTAAATTCAGTTACTTTTATTTGCAAATACGATATACATAGTACTTAAATGAACTTATTCGAACTTAAATAAACATCTAATTAGAATACTTCACATTTTGAATTCCTTTCAAACATATATTTAATCATGTACTACATGACACTTGGAAGCCTTCCACAGAAAAACGTATTGCATGCTTTGTAGTCTATGAGACAACACATACAGCTGCACACACAGACCTCAACACTTGGTGCACAAAACATCGGGATGGTGACACTCAACAGTTAATTATTTTGGTCATGAATGGTTAATTTTGAGTTGATAATGAACTTAAGAGTGCCAAAACAAGAAGACACCAAACGTAACAACAAAATGGTGTAAATAAACTTGCAAACAGTGAAACCATGCAAGCTCATTAATTATTCAAGCCCAGTGCATTCTGGGAACACCAGATTTGAAAAGTTATGTCAGTTTTACTTATTGTATTTACTAGTGAAACTGACTCAAATTGGCAAATAAATATGACAAGATTTTCAGGATTAATACATGATGACACACTGTAAAAATAACAAACAATCATAAAAAAGTATTTACTTATAAGCTAGCGCATTAATTTTTACATGTTTTAAAGTAGAATTTATTTAATATTTTCAAGTTTATGCTTAGACTAAAGAATTTTTCTTTTCAGTGCTGGTAGAAATAGCCCTTGAAACATTTTAACTGTTACAGTATATTATTTACACTTAACATGGCTTCACAATCCTTATGTTCTTTTCCACTCTAAAAAACATACTCTGCAACGGAGTAGATAATGCTTTGAAAAAGTGGTTTATAATGACGTTGAAGGTATAACCTGTTCTCTGATCTCACTGAAAAACATTTACACACCTGCGGCTTTATTACAACTACATTTTTAACCAAAAATACCACACTTGTTCTTTATTGCCTTGCATGCATCTAAGTTTCTCATCTCTTTTAACATCCAATTTACGCAGTTACGACACATTTAAATAGCTTGACAATATAAATTCCAACAGTAACTTATACATTCTGCCTTTGATAATGCTTACGTGTGTATGTGTGTGTTTCTGTATTTGCATGTTATGAGTATATTGTCAGTACAGAGAGAAGTGAATAGAGAATCATTATTGGTTTATTGCGAGTGAGTGTCTCAGGCTCACCAAATAAAATTTTTCTCTTCAAACAATCACTCGGTGTCTCAGAGGAGCCTTGGGCGCAGTAATTAATATGTTTAGCCATAAGTGGCTGCTTCACAGCTATGTTATGTCTGTTTTATTGTAATTACATTTTTTTTTTTTTTTTTTTTTTGGTCTTCTTGGATGAGCAGAACTTAAATGACTGCATGTTCTCCCTCTGAAGTGTTCAATCAGGTGCTCATTAGAGGTGAAAGATAGATTCATCTTTTCTGATTTTTCTCTATTTCTTTCTCGTCTTCTCTCTCCCAATTTTCACTTTTCCTTGGTTTCTCTAAAATGATTTGTCTGTGGAATGAAACAACGAATTACAATTCTGGCATCCGCTGTCATTAAAGGGTGTTGGTGTAATTGCTGGAAAAATGGATTTTGGAAAGATGTTCACACACACACTGATGTCAGGTTTCCACTGTTAACCTGACCTTCATAAACTCTTTATTCTCTTTCCTAGCATGTTAATTTAGCTAATTTACCATTGAAAGTTCAAAGGTCTAGCGTCACCAAACATAATGACAAAAATATGGACTATATTCAAACAGGTTTCCCGAACACTCTCCCCATCTTTCATTAGTCGAAAACAAACAGTCCTTTAAACTGTAGCTAACAAACTAGTGTAAACTGACATATTCTACTATCTGTATTCTCTTTCAGGTCAACAACTGTCATGGCGGAAAAAAACTTTGAAAGAGAATCTTGCTGGGAAAGTTGGGCCATGTCCACACTTATACATTCTTGTTTGAAAACTCATTAATTTTGCTACGTTTACACATCTTGTTCACACTAGAATGCCATTTTCCTTCACCAAAACCAGAGACACTCTCCATAGCCGCATATGTTATAAAAGGTTGACGTTAGGAAACCGAAAACAAAGTGTAAACCGTTAAGTCTGGGCATGGCCTTAGCTGTTGACATATATGTAGCTGGTTATGTAAATAATAATAACATATCTAGTTTATAGCAAAGATATTTGAAGGGTGCACCATTATTACCTTGGTATTAAGGCCATTGCCTTAATACGTTGGCCTGGCATTGAAGCGCTGGCGTATCTGCATGGAGTATGTTTGTTGCCAAAGAGTGTAAAATGTAATCTGGCCTGCAGATGTACCGCTCCCAACTTTGACTTCACCCCACTTTCTTGGTTCATGTCTGTGATTGTGTAGTTGTTGGAATTTTCCATGCTAATGTTAGTTATATTTTCCCTGAGTCTTGATTAAAAGATCTAAGTAAAGGGATTTCAAGGTTATTCTTAGTCTCTGAACCAGATTATGTGTTTCTGTCAGATGCGTGTCAGGTATGCATCAGGTTATGATAGACAAACCTTATGTTGAAGGTCAAAGGTCATTTAATAACTGTTCATTTAAGCCTACTTATCCTCCATACTGACACTCACTTCTCTAGTGCAACTCCTGCTGATGATATCTTTACAATACTGCTTGATTTAGCTTTATGTTCCTGCATCTTGCAGCAGTGAGATATCAGTATGATTTGGCCTAATGGTTAAAGATCTAAGATGGTAACTACAAAGTTGTTGGTTTAAATCCAGCAAGAAATGCTCCAAATAACCATTTCACTCTTGAGCAAAACACTTGACTGCAGGTTGATCATTGATGCATTGATTGATGTTGTCAAAAGCATTCTGCAAGTTGCTATGTATAAAAGCAACTGATAAATTAGTAGTAAATTAATTTGGTACATCTTTAGGGTTTTTAAAGAAATATTCCGGGTTTAAGTTAAGCCAACCAGATCTCATGAAAATTCGTACAGATTTTACGAGTTGGCTGTTTCGTATGATTTCGGACGATTTTGTTCGGATGAATTCGGACGATTTCATCACGAACAAATGCCCAAATGTGTAATGCTGAAGTAAGCGCAAGTTCCGCGCGTGCGAGGTGTCAAGGACATACTTATTAATATTATGCCCTTACCCAAACCCCTTATCTAAACCTAACTGATCAGTAGAAACATGATAGGAAGCTGCTGTGTGTGACAGAAATAACTGTCGCGTATTAGATGGAATGCAGTCCTACGCTATCATACGAATAAGCCAAATTTAGAAAAGTCATACGAATCCTTACGATTTCGCTGTGAGAGAGTGTTGGTTAAGCTAAATCGACAGCTCATATTGCATAATGTTGATTACCACAAATATTCATTTTGACTTGTCCCACCTTTTCTTTAGGTTACAGTGAGGCACTTACAATGAAAATGAATGGGGCCTATCTGTAAATGTTAAAATACTCTATTTCAATAGTATAGTCACAAGACATAAACAAAATGTGTGTTAACATGATTTTGGTGTGATATCACTTACTAGCCTTTTTTGTAAAGTTATATCCAATTTTTGCTTCTTTTTTTTTTTTTTTTTTTTTAAAGAAAAGGAGGTATGAGTCGAAATTATTATTTCTGGTAATAGCAATTATGACATCAGTGCTGTCGATTGAGCTTAACTTGTATTGAACCCAAAATATTCCTTATAAAATAGATATATATATAGATATATAAACATAAAAAGCCCACCACTAATTATCTATGATATTCTGGTCTCTATGGCTCAGCTCCCTCCTTCCTTTTTTGCTCTTTTTATTGTCTGCCAGGTGAAAATCTAAAATCTGATTGCTTTGAAAAGAATTAGCACACCTCTCCTCAAAATGCTGCGCTATTTGAGGTATTCCTCATATCAGTTGTGCAAACAGTGCCTTATGTGATGAAGTTTAATTGATACTTAGGGTTAGGGCTTTGTCCAAATCTATATGACCTTAAGTATAAGCAGTAGTAACAAAACACTGTAGATGACTCCATCAGAAACTAACTGGGTTTATGCACGTCATCTCTTCTTGTTTAGTTTACAACAAAAATCTGTTATGTCTCATTATGGGTGTTTAATGAAATCTAATAATTTCTAGTAAAATTATTTCGCAGTCTCCTGAAAGCTTGATTCAGCTCCAAGCTGCTCCGTAAAAGAGCGAGTTTGTGTAATTTGTTGATAATGGGTTTTATAGAATGTGTTGTCATAAAGGAAGGTGTTTTCGTTTCATATTAAACTCTCATTGAAAGATGACATCCCTTTCATTGCACCTCTACGTTACGGTTTAAGTACCCTCTTTGCAGGTGTTTGTGTAGTAAGAGCCATAGATGTAATGTGGAGTTGCTCAGTGTAAAGCCTATAGTGTCTTAATTAGCAAAGATTCTGCTGTGAAAGCCCCCAAGTGCTTGAATTAGCCATAAAAAAAACACAAAAAAACAGAATCCAGTGTGTTAATCAACGCCAATGCATATTCAAAGAGATCTTGAGCTACTGTTAAGGCATACAGATAAACACATACAGTATACGCATGTATACGTTTTGCATAAAATAATAGTGAGTTAGGGACTTACTCTACTATTTGCTTGTACAAATGCAGTGCACAGCACAAGAAGTCAGTTAATATGAATGAATGAGTTCTTGACAGGTGGGGGCCAGGGACCCCAGGATTTGACTGGTCTATTCAGCAGTAATTTTACTCTATAAATGTCTGGCCTAATCCACCTCCAGACAAAGCAGAGTAGCATTAGAGACACAAAAGCTACGCAAAGACCCTGAGTACTCCTCATTAAACAGCATGCAGCTCTTCACGCTAACACTAATAAAGACCAGCGCCACCACCACCCTCTTATCTTATTATCTTTAAATCCGCTCTGATACTTTGCTTAGAGAAAGCACTCTTGCCTCCCTCCGAGGAAATGCCCATTTAGGTTTTGTCCCTGGTTTGGCTTTTTAAATAAATTCTTCTTTTACAAACAATCAGAATGCCCCATCAGCCTGTAAATCAAGAGGGCCTCTCTAAAAGCCAGACTTATGATATATTTAAAATAGAGGGGATGTAGCCCGCTTCACTCCATAATGCAACCCAAACGTGGTTCTTCCAATCTAATAGATGTGATTGTAAATCTCACAAAATGTTCCTAACACATAAATGCATTTGAAATTATGCTCATAATAGGAGCTTTGCAATGTAACTTTTTCATTTTCTGTTTTTGATGGTTAAAATCAATGTTTTTCTTATCTTTTTTTTTTTTTTTCAGACTTTCCCAAAAATGAGAGTGCATATGTAGGCCCAAAAACAGACGCATGACTGATTGGTCTCTTAAAAGTCCTGTCATTTCCCTTCATCCTCCCAAGAAAAACGAATTAAAACCAAATTCGCGAGCAGGTGCAAGTATCGGCCGCCATTGATAGGTGAATCTTGCCGAACAGCATGAGAGAAGTGTTGGAAATGAGATCCTGCTGCCGGACCACTTTACAAAACCAGACCAGCCTCCTCCTCACAATATGTATTACAAATTGGCTATTTGTATTGAGGCTCTTCGGGGGCCCAAGGCACCGAGGGCACACATTCCCTTGGGACGGAGGGTCTATAGAAGGGTCTTTTTAGCACCGTGTGGGGATGATGGGATGAGAAAGAGAGAGAGAGAGAGAGAGAGAAGGCCCCGATTATGGTAGAAAATTATGTCACGGGAGTGCACGCGGTGTCATTAATGCCACCCTCTCTTTTTCCTGACTCTCTCAGGGGCCTCACGCGCTCTCATCAGAATGCTAATTTACCATTTAAGAGTCCTCCCCCACACGCCCCTTCTCAATGGACTTTCTGCCAGGAAAAAAGACAAAACGCACGCGTAGCTCGAGCGCACAGATGCAGAGAGTCGCCAGCCATGCGCGGTGGCACTTCTCGCCCATGTGCATTCAACCCCAATTTATTAACCCGCAGGGCTCAAAGCGAGCAGGTACCCCTGTACGGTGAGGCACAGATTTTTAAATGCGCATCTCATTTCTCAATTGGCTGCTCTGGCCACTTTTGTTAAGAGAGGGGACATTTTTTCACCCGAGCGCCTCCCTTCCCTTATTTAACATCAAAAGGCCATGTTCCAAAATCTAGTGAGCTGCCTAGATAGGCAGAATTTTAAGGCATTATGGGCTCTCACCGACACAAAGACTATTCCAAAAGGTAGACAGCAACATTATAGACAAATTTAAAATAATTTTTCGGGTTGAAAACAAGTTCAGCTCAATCAATAGCATTTGTGGCATAATATTGGTTACCAGAAAAAACAGATATCGAAAGATTTGAGGTTAAAGAGAGGCACTTACAATGGAAGTGAATGGGCCAATTTTTTGGAATGTTTAAGTGCTGCAATGTGAAGATTATAATTTTTATAAAAGCACTTAAGTGGATTCTTCTTGTGTATTATTTTAACTGTAAAGTTGTTTACAGTAAATCGTCGTTTTTAGGGTCATTTTAGGGTTTGCGGCATTTCGTCATCATTGCAATGAAGCTGTAAAATTGGATATAACTTTACACAGAAAAGGTTTGGAAGTTATTTTATGACATTAAAATCATGTTAACATGCAAATTGTTTACGTCTTGTGTCTATACTTTTGAAACAGTGAGTATTTTATTGCTTTCAGACTGGCCCCATTCACTTCCATTGTAAGTGCCTCACTGTAACGCAGATGTTTGCTCTTTTTTTTTAAAGGAAGGACAAATCGAAATACATTTTTATGGAAATCAATATTAGTCATATGCCAAAAATGCTGTTGATTGGTCTAAACTTAAATTGAACCTGGAATATTCCTTTAAGGCAGTATCACGTGTGAAAGCCGGAAATAAAAAAAGAAGTAATTCTGACTATATATCACTATATAGTTTTTATTGTGCATATTTTTATCACACAACTGTGACTTTATGTCTAGCAATTCCAACTTCATCATGCAATTGCAAAATTCCGACTTTATAAAGTCTAAATTGTGAAGTAAAAAGTCAGAATTACCTTTCTTATTTTATTTTATTTTTTATTTATTCATTTTTTTGGCAGGATCAAGGCACCCTAATATCCTACGAAGGCAAACCAATAATGCATTGTGACAAAGATTGTGAAAATAATGCTGTAGGGGCCGTTCGCACAGGATGCATTCTTGCATCTGTAAAAAAAAATTTCGTAGTGCCGATTTGCACCCATGTTGTAAATAACACCTGCCACACAGCGCTGCTTTTTGCACCCCAGTAGCCTATTGGAAACATAGAAATTTACAACAAACTGCATTGTGAGTGTCACTTCAGTGTGCTTTTTAACCCATGTACGATTCTGTGTTTGTCACACTCTTTTTCCCATTAAATAACAATTGTGTTAGTACAGTAATATGGTATTTAGATAGTAACCATGTTTAATTTTGTGGTTACTATGATTTTACTACAAAATACCATGGTGATACTATGGTTTCTGTAGTAAAACCATGGTTAATTTTTGTAAAGGAAGGTTAGGGTTATGTTTAGGGGTAGGGGTTGGTGGAGGGTGTCTGTGGGACTCTAAATAAACCTAATAAACATGCTGCAGTGATGCCCCTATACTGTTAATTAATTATTTAATTAGTGGTGCAAATAGTATCTGTCACTATTTGCACTGGGGTGTAAATAGCATCTACCATTTTTTATTTAATCATTATTGTTGGTCTATGTAAACAGACATCATACTGACGTATTTGGCCATGAGAGTTGTGGTTTAAGACATTGTCAAATTTAGCCTTGGTGAACGGCTTTTTAGAAAGCAGCTGTCTTTGTAGGCAGTATATAGTTAGGCAGTTCGCTAATTTTTGGAACAGAGCCCAAATCCCCCTCTTGATCCTGCCTGAGAATTAACACACTCTGAGAAGCAGCTCATGGGCAGGTTGAAAATAAAACACTTTAAAGCGATTTTTTTTGTTTGGCCCCATGCGCTCCCTTGACGGATCTCGGATGAAGGGCTCAAATAGAGAGTGATAGCGCTCTAATTGCGGGCAGTTGTCATATGGAGATATTTGAATAGAGATTACAGAAGCCACTTCACGCAAATCCACTCCCGTCTAGAGCAGTAAAGTGATGAGAGATCCAGAGAAACTGAGGGATTACACAAATGGACTACACTTACCCAATTAACACTCTAACAAGAGACAAAACGCTCTGCTTAACATTTCAAAAGCGCTGTTTTGGGCTATTCAGTCTATACCGTGCCGCATATCTAATGCCAGATTAGTGATGATAACAGATATTTGTAATCCGGGTGAAGAGAAGTAAATCTCCCCATGTGACTTCCTTGTGAAATTAGAAGGTGGCACAGGTTTAAAATTGGTTGCAAGAATAAAAATAGTTGGTCAGCGTGTTTACGTTGTGTATATAAAATAGACCTATATTATAAAAATGGCAATTTGGGGTTCTTACAGTAGCTAAATGTAGAAAATTGTCTCTTTCTGGTCCCTTAATGTGTCAAGTAGGCCCACATACACTTTCAGTTAACCTTTCAAATGAACATTTGTAGATGTATATACGTACGTTTAAATGGTGTTACTCTATGAAATTGATTGTTTTTCCTCTATAGGCCTAGATACACTGTAAAAAGTGATAAACTGCAATTGTTACCTTAAATGGATAGTTCACCCAAAATGAAAATTCTCTCATCATTTACTGACCCTCATGCCATCCCAGATTTATATGACTTTCTTTCTTCTGCTGAACACAAACAAAGATTTTTAGAAGAATATCTCAGCTCTGTAGGTCCATACAATGCAAGTGAAGAGGTACCAACATTTTGAAGCTCCAAAAAGCACATAAAGGCAGCATAAAAACAACCCATACGACTCCAGTGGTTAAATCCATTTCTTAAGAAGCGATATGATAAGTGTGGGTGAGAAACAGATCAATATTTAATTCATTTTTACTATCAGTCTCAACTTTCACATTCTTCTTTTGTTTTTGGTGATTCACATTCTTCACCACCTACTGGGCAGGGGGGAGAATTTATAGGCTAAAAAAAAAAAAACATAAATATTGATCTGTTTCTCACACACCTATCATATCACTTCTGAAGGTATGGATTTAACCACTGGAGTCTCCTGGATTACGTTTATGCTGCGTTTATGTGCATTTTGAAACTTCATTCACATGCATTGTATGGACCTACAGAGCTGTAATGTTCTTCTAAAATCTTTGTTTGTGTTCAGCAGAAGAAAGAAAGTCATGCACATCTGGGATGGCATGAAAGTGAGTTAGACAGACAGACAGACAGACTGTTAAAAGTGATAACAGGCAATTGTCAGGGTACAATACATAGTAAGCTCAATCGACAGCATTTGTGGCATAATATTGATTACCACAAACTGTCCCTCTTTAAAAAAGAAAGAAAAGAGGGACAAATCTGGGTTACAGTGAGACACTTACAATGGAAGTTAATGGGGCCAATCTGTAAACATTAAAATACAAAAGTATAGCCACAAGATGTAAACAATATGTGCTTTTATAAGATTAAAGCTTCACATTTCTGCCTCTTAAACCATCCAAAAATTGGCCCCCTTCACTTCCATTGTAAGTCCATTGTAAGTGCATCACTGTAACCCAGATTTTAGCTTTTTTTTTAAGAAAAGAGTTGAAATTATTTTTTTATTATTTTTTTTATTATTATTTTATTTTATTTTTTTGTGGTAATCAGCATTATGCCACAAATGCTGTCTCTTGAACTCAACTTGTATTGAACCCGGAATATTCCTTTAAAGCTTTTTCTACCTGACCGTACCCTAAAAAAATGTGTTTAGTCAGATAGATTTATAGGACATAATAAATAATATTTTTGACTTGAATCAAACCAGATAATAGATGTAGCAATGTAGCATTTTTTTTTTTTTTTTTTTTTTTTTTTTAACAGTAGGCCTATATTTTTCTTTTCTTTTACAACATACTCATGGAAAGAAAAAAGGCTGTTTTTTCCTCATCTGCAGGGGTAGTGTGAAGTGTATATTTAGTTTTTTGAGCTGTGTGTGTGTGTGTAAATAGCTTCACTAATAATTGCGTTTGAAAAGCGCTGATTTATGGCCGTTGTTGAATGCGGGCCATGATGAGAGGGCCGGTGGTAAGTGTATTTGGATGCCTCTGTGTGATGGTGGCGTAAATAGGCGCTTTATTTATTGCCGTGCTGGGGCCCTCCGCGCGGAAGAGCGCCTCCCCAAATTGAAATATAGCGCGAGTTTACTCTGCTGATTAGGGCTCGAGCACTGCAGACGCCCAAGGCTATCATCAAACAGAGAACAGCGCGAGCTGACACCTAATTGTGGCGGGATTAATGTGCGCGGAGTGACAACAAATAACCCCGCGTGTCAGCGCGAGCGACTGGTGGCTCACAATGGATGGGGCATTGGGCGTTGGGTGTGAGGCCACGTGGGAGCCTAATGTCGCGTAATGCGTGATAATCCTATAACCGCTTGATTTAGGGATTGTAGGTGTCCTACTAAGAGTGATATTATTTCAAAATTAAATACATAGAATTATTTGTTAGGCCAACATTCCATTTTCATATAGGCTAGTACCTCTAATAAGCATGAATGGTGGATTTGCAAGGGACAATGCATTTATTGTAGTGGGAATTTGGGGTGTTTAAATTATTTTTATGAATAAAATGGTTGGCCAACGCATTTATCGTTAATACAAATAAGCTACATGTTTCGTATATGCTCATGGTTGGGTAGCATTCTTGTTAAATCTTGTTATTCTTCCTTTAAAGAATAAACAAATTGCATTTGCTTATTCTTTAAAGGAATATTCCGGGTTCAATACAAGTTCAACTTATTTGTGACTTCATTTGTGGCTTAATGTTGAATACCATAACAAATAATTTCGAATCTTACCTCCTTTTCTTTAAAAATCAAGGTTACAGTGAAACACTTACAATGGAAGTTAATTAGGGCCAATATTTGGAGGGTTTATATAATTTTATAAAAGCACACATTAATTCTGTCAAAACTTGTGTATTATTTGAGCTGTAAAGTTGTGTAAATCTTTTTTACGGTCGTTTTAAGGTTTAAGGCGTAACATCGTCATGGCAATGAAGTTGTAAAATTGGCTTTAACTTTACACAGAAAAGGTTAGTAAGTGAATTTATCACACTGAAATCATGTTAACATGCATATTGTTTACGTCTTGTGGCTATACTTTTGAAACAGTGAGTATTTTAACGTTTACAGATTGGCCCCATTCACTTCCATTGGAAGTGCCTCACTGCTTTTTTTTTTTTTCTTTAAGAATAAAAGGAACTTGAAATACATTTTTGTGGTAATCAGCATTATGCCACAAATTCTGTCAGTTGAGCTTAACTTATATTAAATCCAGAATATTTATTTAACGACATTCATGATACATTTTTCTGCATTGGTTTGGATTGAAATGTACTTCACCCCTATACGGGATGAATTGCAATGTCCCACTTAGGGTCTTTTTAAGATAGAACAACACCATTTTTATTGCAACCCACTTCACTGTAGGCCCAACTGATCTCAGAATTGAATTCATAAATTGGTTCACAAGCAGTAGCCTAATGTAACACATTAAGGAACTACATCATTTTGTTTGTAGGGTAACAATGTTCCCAAAGTTTAAATCCTTTATACCCCTCCCCCGACACAAACAAAGCACCAATGAGAGTCTGTGCCTCTAGCCCTGCGGATTGCAAGCATCTCTACAGACGTTCATCCAAGCGTTACCATATAAACTTGCAATAAAACAGAGCCGCATGATAACCTTTACCGTAATTCATCACCGAGCGTGCCGGTGACTGAGGGGGGCCCTTCACAGACCGATAATTTGATTACTACAACATCTGTAACATCAATAATGTCCGATAAGATTGTTTTGCACAACCAAACATGCCGTGGCCATAAAAGAGAGAGAGAGAGAGGGATAGGAAGGTGTCATCAGTTATGCCTCTATCTCTTTGACATTTCTCTTGCATTTCCGATTAGGTGAGCATGCAAGATTAGAGATTATCCACATGGCCACACCAGGGCGTTTGACGGTGACTCTGCTCTGGTGCAGATCAGTAACATATGGGACAATGTTCCTTGCAAAAAATTTGAGTAGGATTGTATAGTGAAGTATATAGCATATGCCTACCAGTCAATTGTTTGGACATACCTATTCATTAATTATTATTTGGCATTCCACATTTTGGAATATTAGTAAAGTCAACCAAACTATGAAACTACTACACTAATTAACACTAATGGGATTATGGTATAGTGACCAAGAAAGTTACTTCTCATATCTTATATTTTCACTTCTTTAAAGTATAGCCATCCCATTGCCTATAGAGCATTTCAGCCATGACGTCAATTTGTAGGTGAACCCGGAAGACTAATTCACCATGGGTTCCCTCAGGATGGGTTTAGATTTTTATAATGGGGTTTTGAATTTATGAGTAAAATAAGATCTGTGGTAAACATTACTTGATGATACATGGACATTAACATAAATGACACACAGTCATACCTCAAACGTGAATTTTGAAGCCGCTGTGTGTTTTAAAAAAAAAGTATGTAATTCACTACAGCCATGTATCGTCAATTAATGTTTACTACAGACCGTATTTTACTCATAAGTTCAAAAACCTGATTATAAAAACCCATAGAAAAATCACGAGGGAACCTATGGTGGATAATCTTCCGGGTTTTTGGACTACAAGCTGAACAGCTCTATTTCCTAGCTCTGCACATTCTGGGCATTCTGTCGATCAACTACCAACTTCATTAGGTTAGATAAGATGGGATGCTTTTAAACAGTATTAAAGGAGTTTCAAAGTTTTCATGTGTGTTTTGCAGTTTTGCAAAGAAATACATAGGCACAATTTATTTTGGTCAATCATAATATAGTAGGCTTATAATAATAGTGTAGTACAACATATTATAGGATAGTGCAACATAGTACACTCACTGCGCACTTTATTAGGAACATTATGGTCCTAATAAAGTGCCTGACGTGGTCTTCTGCCGTTGTAGCCCATCCACCTCAAGGTTCGACGTGTTGTGCATTCTGAGATGCTATATTCTGCTCACTACAGAGTGGTTATCTGAGTTACCATAGCCTTTCTGTCAGCTCGAAGCAGTCTGGCCATTCTCCGTTAACTTCTCTCATCAACAAGGCCTTTCTGTCCGCAGAACTGACGCTCACTGGATGTTTTTTGGTTTTGGCACCATTTTGAGTAAATTCAGCAGTTACAGAAATACTCAAACCAGCCCATATGGCACCAACAATCATGCTACGGTCTAAATCACTGAGATCACATGTTTTCTCCATTCTGATGGTTAATGTGAACATTATCTGAAGCTCCTGACCCATATCAGCATGATTTTATCCATTCCACTGCTGCCACACGGCTGGCTGATTAGATAATCACATGAATAAGTAGGTGTACAGGTGTTCCTAATAAAGGGCTCAGTGAGTGTATAGTACAACACAGTATAATATGCTTAATAGTAAAGTTCAACATTGTACACCAGAGGGGGCCTGGGTAGCTCAGTGGTAAAAGACGCTGGCTACCACCCCTGGAGTTCGCCAGTTCGCTGGCGAATCACTACGCGACCACAAGGACTTAAAAGTGCACTGGGAATTGGGCATTCCAAATTGGGTGAAAAAAGGGGAAAAATCCATAAATTTTATAAAACATTGTACACCAGGCTTATAGTAGAGTACAGCATAGAATATTAGGCATATAGTATACTGTATAGTAAAGTATTGTATATCAGTCAAAAGGACCCACCTATTCATTTATTATTATTAGCCCTGCTGTTTTCCACATTTTAGAATATTAGTGATGTCATCAAAATTATTTTGGTCAATTTATTTTAGTATAGTATATATACAGCATAATATAATAGGCTTATAGTATGGTATAATATAATTTAGTATAGTATATCAGTCAAAAGTATGGACATATCTATTTATTTATTATTATTAGCCTTGCCGTCATCCACATTTTAGAAGGACAAGTCATCAAAATAATTTTGGTTAATTTATTTTATTATAGTATAATACAGCATAGTATTATAAGCTTATAGTAATGGTATAGTACAGCAGCATAGTACAACATAGTATAATAGGCTTATAGTATAGTGTAGTACAGTACAGCATAGTATACTAGGCCTTTAATATAGTATACAGTAGTATGGAATAGTAATATATGCCAGTCAAAATTTGGAGACACCTATTCATTTATTATTATTAGGCCTGCTTTTTTTTTTTTTTTTTTTGTATAGTGCTTTTCACAACAAACATCGTTTCAAAGCAGCTTTACAGAAAATCATGCATTAACAGAAAATGAAACTGCAACATCTATAAAGTCATAGAGTGATCATTGTGTAGTTTGATTAAATATGATTGTAAATTGTGTATAAAAATTAAATAATTAAATAATAATTGTATTTAGAACCCCAGTGAGCAAGCCGAAGGCGACTGTGGCAAGGAACACTAAAGTCTAAAGATGTTGGTTAATGGAGAAAAATAACCATGGGAGAAACCAAGCTCACTGTGGAGGCCAGTTCCCCTCTGGCTAACCATCATGAATATAATGCCAATATTAGTTATTTATGTGCAGTGTAAGTCATGGTTTAAGATTAGTAAACTAAGTAAGTGTTAAGGTCCAGTGTTTAAAAAAAAATAGATTTTTTTATGAACTGTAAGATGAATGACTAATGTCTTTGAAGTCCATCTTAGAGAATAATGGTGAAGTCATCAAAATTATGAAACTAATCTATAGTTACTACTTATATTTTAGCTTCTTAAAAGTATAGCTACCATTGCTTAGATTACAGCTCTGCATATAGTGAAATGCATAGTATACAGTACAGTATGGTGTAGTTACAATGTACAAAGTACAGTAAAGTTATTATAAATATAGTAGGCTATAGTAGAGTGTAGTGTAGAATAGTACCTATAGATTGGATATCTCCTGAGATCTGTGATTGGTTTGACTGAAGCACACTGACAGTGTTGTGCCCATGATTACCCTAAATCAGTTTTCATGCTCCTGTATTGCTCTCACCTGCTTCATAATGAGTTTAAATCGTAGGTTGAGAGACATAACCCGTCTGCACGGTTTAAACCCCCCACACAAATGCGAAGGAAACACTTACAACTGGATATAAATGTTTTGCCTAACCAGAGGAAGCATTGCGCTCACAATCCAATCGCGTGATCCATTAAGCTCATTTATTAAACGCAATTTGCCTTGTGTCATTGAGTTGAGTAACGCCTCGGAGCTAAGAACGGTGAGACACATGCGACCACCGCGCAGGACAGCGGGGAACACGGATCTGACACGCGGAATTAGGAGGCAATTAAGAGGAGGTGGTTCCTGGATAAACGGTGGACACCTATAGACAGCACCGGGCGAGTGTAATGTCAGTTTAATTGCTGTATTCTGATCGCTCTTTAATGGCGCTATCACCCTCTGAAGCTCTTGTTGCTTGTGCAAATGACACTTGATCGTTATTATTGGTCAGTGTGGTGGCCTAACAAAATTCACCCGGGCAAGTTTTCACAAGGGCCTTATCTCAGTAACAATTAGGTTTGGAGGCAAAAGTCCAATTACACAAACACTTGTTTTTTTTCTAGCAACGGATTGGTAGGTTGGTTTTCAAAGTTCAAAAATAGGCTAATTAGAATATTGTTTGTGATTTTTTTTTTTTTCTTTAGACAAGGGTAAATTGAAGGTTGATTTTAATTGAAAGGTTGAACTTTGTTTTGATAAAGCTAATTTTCATATGCCAGGTTGTCACGTGTTTTGTTTGCTAATTTATACAATGTATTAATTACGATGTTTTTTATATTAAAACAATGTTTTGATATATTTTTTATTTTTTTCACATTTGTAAATTGTTTTGTGCTTTATGGTTTTACTGTTAACAATTGATGAAAAGCCTTTATTAGGCTATTTAACGACAGGATCCTATTTTGACAAAATGTCCCGCTATAGTAAAATATTATCTATTTATATAGAAATTCTATTTATATTAAAATAAGCCCACCCTGAGAAATATTCACTAGAATAAATTCAGTTCACAACCTCTAAATTTTGTTGTTTATCTGCCATTCTAAAAGGCTTTGCGGGCCTGCTTCACACTGTTCCCGCGCGCAGAGATGCATGATTAGGTGTTTGTTATGTGTTGACTAATATGAGCACGATTTCTTTGTACCACATCAGGTATCTTTAAATCATATTTGATTTGAGTTTTGCAATCCCCCATTTGTTCTGCTTTGCGGTGGCTGTTTTTTTGCCCCTGATTTTCACTATTAGGCATATTAAAGGCCTGGCGCGCGCAGGCAGCAGAGGTACTATGTTCAAGGTTGAGTTACTTTTGGGGCTTTTTGTGTGAGCTATTTGTCTCAGCAGTCAGTACTGTTAATGTTACATTAGGTGTTTGATGTTTCATCATTCCAACCAATATTGCGTGAGATAACGAATGTAAAATGAAACCGCGAGGAACACGTTTGAATTCCCTGAGAAGGTGCGAGGGGGGAAAATTCCACGCGCCATGCCTATTAGCCTGGGTAATTTATTTTGTGTATGTCAGAAAACAAGAAGGCCAGAAAAAAAGGAATATGGAGCTTTTTTTCCATTACCAAACATTACAATCTTATTTCCATCACTGCACCGTTAAGTAATTTGCGAAAAGCCAACAGAGTCTGGCGCGCCGCGCGCGCTGCGTGTTTAAACCCATTACTTTACCTTTTAATCAAACCTCGCGCTCGTGTCAAAACGCGCCGTTTTCGCTGTGCATCTCTCCAAGCTCGTTCCAGTTCACCGGATGACCTTGAAAATGTTTGCTCTCCTAAACGTCTCTCTCTCTCTCTCTCTCTCTCTCTCTCTCTCCCTCTCTCCCTCTCTCCCTCTCCCTCTTTTACAACACACACACACACACACACACACACACACACACACACACACATACATACACACACACACATACATACACACACACACATAGACTAATGCATAGTTAGGCATCTTGATTCCATAATTCTGCAAGGCTAGGAAAATGAACAGCTTTGTTTTTGATGCACATAACTGTGCTTTGGCAAAGCAGCGTCAACAGGAGTATAATTAAACAGGAGATGATAATGATGATTGTGATGAGGTTGATGATGACAGCCTTCACCAGAACGAATAACTTTTTTGAAAGTCTAAATCTATAATCTAAATTAGTTTGGCGTCCATTTACTCTCTGAAAAACTTTTGTTCAAGCTGTTGGAGATTGATTGGTATATCAGACTATTTAGATTCTTCTTGCCTGTATAGCATGCATTAATGATAATGCACTTAAAGAAAAATAGGTGATGTCAACATGTCAAATGGAGACCATGTGAAGATTAAATGCTTCAAAGAAAGCTTGTATTTATTAGTTTGAGATTAAATGCACTGAGATGGCTGTGACCGTACATTAATGTTCCCTTCATTTACAAATGTATTATAGTTTATTCATATGCGGTTATAACAACATGCATACAAAGGTTGATTTTTGTGCCAAATTGTGAGCCATTTACCTCGTTATAAATGCTTAATAACAGTTATTCAACATTAGAAACCTATAAAAGGGTTCATTAATGACAAGTAATTTGTTTAAAAATGTTTTATAATTTATCAATATGCGGTTATAACAACATGCATAAAAAGGAGGACTTTTGTGCCATACATGCCAAATAGTGAGCCATTTTACCTCATGTTATAAATGCTTAATAACACTTAGTCTACATTAGTAACCTATAAAGGGGTTCATTAATGGCAAGTATTTTTAATTTTTTTTTACAAATGTATTATAATTTATTTATATGCTGATATAGCAACATGCATAAAAAGGATGCCTTTCATACCATACCTGCCAAATAGTGAGCCATTTTACTCATGTTATAAATGCTTAATAACATGTATTCTACATTAGTAAACTTTTAAAGGGTTCATTAATGACAAGTAATTTTTTTACAAATGTATTATAATTTATTGATATGCTGTTATAACAACATGTATAAAAAGGATGACTTCTGTGCCATACCTGCCAAATAGTAAGCCATTTTACCTCATGTTATAAGTGCTTAATAACACTTATTCAACATTAGTAAGCTATTGATGACAAGTAATTAGTCTACAAATGTATTATAATTTATTAATATACAGTTATAACAACATGCATAAAAAATAGTTAACCATTTTACCTCACATGTTATAAATGCTTAACACTTATTCAATATTAGTAACCAATGAAAATGTACTAAGTGGACAGCTGTGAATCATTGATTAAGGAGTTGTCAACATTAGAAACCTGGACATAAATGTTCAGTATGGTTTAATCAGGCTTTAATATATGAAATATGCTGTGAATGAGCATAAAGTCCTGAAAACTGTTTTTACAGAGGGCTTCACTAGGATTAGATAAATTGGGAGGGTCACCACTTGGAGCAGCATCATTATTTGAGAATCAACTGACAAGTAAAGTGACAACACAAGTGAGTCAAGACATTGCAGTAATTAATATAAACACAAAGTGGACTTTATCAAAATAACCTGATCCCTCCTTTTAAACTCACTATGATCATCTATTTTTGTTACATTGTGACATAAATCATGAAATGGGCATTTCATGTTTTTGATTAAGACAAGTATGAAAAAGGGTATTAAGCATTTATATTTAAGTTAAAATTCTCCCAATATGGCAAGTATTGGATGAAAGTTGCCCTTATAAGTTACAAATGAATCCCTTTAAATATAGTGTTACCAAAATATTATATACCTTAATTGTGTGTGAAATTTTAAGGTTTATATTAAAAGTAGTGCAAATGCATCTCAATCTATATAATCTCGGACCATATTTTTGTGCTGTGACCTTGCAAGTAAGCAGTGTTAATTTCAGTTGAATTAAAGTCCAGAGAAGCTTAAGCTACTTATGATTTCACACCTACTGTATGCCACTTATACACATATCCTGTTTTTGTCTGTCAACATCAGGCAAATTCAAATGAAACTTTATAAGGAGAAATGCAAATTATGTAGGCCTACTGCAAGTAGCAATAATATAAATGTTCACCTAATCACCCAAATGTTAATTGCTCAGATTCCTTAGGTTTTTATTTGATTATATACGTTGTTACACGCGTAGCCTATCTAAATGCTAGAACCTCTAATATATCATATCTAGCTCTCTTTCTGTACTTCACCAAATATTGATCGTTTAATTGAATTAATTACACATTTTATAAAACACTCTTTTTGTCTCCTGATTTTACATGCATCACCCTCTCTTCACCAGGTGACCTGTGCAACCGAGAATACTTATATGCAACCACACATTTAGGGTTGGTTGTCTGCTTTTGGAAGACGTGTATATGTTTGTGTATGTGTGTGTTTTGGTGGGAGGGGGGCATGTTAGTTGCTTTTGGCTGTGATTTATCGCAGTCCCGGGGAACGCTGCTTCCGTTCCGGGCCGGGCCTGTCCTAAAGCATTTCAGCGCGCGCATCAGCCGTGATTAAACACCTGCTATTGCGCGCGAACAAAGTGCGCTAATCCAATATGTATCTCTGACATCTTAAATATCGTCCAATCCCCCGGCATCACGCGCAGCTTTTCCGCAAGGTGGAATTCTAAAACATATTTTTCTAATTTATGGATGGACGATAAATCAAAATTAGGCCAGGGACAATGAAATATACATCAGCGTGCTGAAAACAGGCTTGAAATGCAGTGATGCAGCTGGAGCGCTTACATACATGGTGTGGGGTTTGCAATTGGTTTTGTTGGGGTGTCTTTGGTATTTGCTTTCAGACATCCGAAACGAACAGATAATGAAATTCTGTCTCTATATGCAAAATGTATCATTGTAACAATTGTTTAACAAAATACCACACTATAACTATTGCTACACTGGCAATTACAATACAACAGTGGTAAATTGGTATTTAGACACTACTATCATAAAAACATAAATTAAATTATATAAATTCAGAAAACTTCTTACACTGTTTGACTTGTAGCAACAAGTGTAGCAGGCCTAACTATGGTTGGTAATTGTTTGTAAAATGTCTCTCTTCTCACAGGACTTGCACAAATCCAAACACACAGGCCTATAAATGTTACAACAGTGTTGGGTACGAAAATAGAAATCCCCTACAATTGACTAATTTCTTCTCTAAAACTGTAAACACACTACTTTACTGATAACTTCATGGAAAAAGTAGGCCTACTTATTTTACTAATTACTTTTAAGTTATTTTCTAAAACACTTTTCACAGAAAGTGTTTTCTGCTTAATTATTTCAAAATGATGTCTGTATATCTTCCTTGTGCATTGTTGTTATCACTTAAGCTGTCACAGAAACACAAACAGCCATTCGAATGAACAGTATTAGTGGTTTAAATGTATTCTAAATACATATTTTAGAAATATGTGCAAGCCAAGTAAAGTACTTAAAAGTCAATTTAATTCAAAAGTCACTAATTGTAATCTGATTGCAAGAATGTATATTTTAACTAAAAGTAATTAGATTACAGTAACTAAGTATTTTGTAATCAGATTACACCCAACGATGGTTACAAACACATCGCTTTTCTTTAACATCTATGCCTTCACTTAATGAGCTAATGAGATGGCTATATGCATTTTATCTATTAGAATTCATAGCCTACTTATTTTTAATTAAATAGATACCATATAAAATGAAAAATACAATGAATTAATTAAATATTATAATAAATACTAATTTTATAAATTGCTCTAAATATGCATACCATTTTGTCATTAAAATCATGTTTATTGTGGAATAGAGTGTTTTATATTGCAGTGCTTTTCTCCAACTCTCAGACAGACATAAAGCGAGAGCAGGCCATTCTCTCCGGTCACTGTCCTGGGTGACGCTTATTATTTGTGACTCTTCAATTCCACAGTTTCCCTCGAATTCTCAGCACATTCTGCCCGGTGTATTACGAGTCGTGAACTGCTCGGACATCAGACGTGTGTCTTTGGCCCCAGCCACATAATGGATTCAGCACTCTGTTCTCGTGTTTGAAAACAACCAAACACCAGTGGCCCAATACGACCACAGAAACAGCCCTCTTGAAGAACAAAGAAAATATTTGGCCATCATTTTGTTTGCCCTTATAGTCTACAGCAGTGTGGTTTTATTGTGGATTTCCATGCTGAAACAAGGGCAGGGGGAATGGCTCCGTACAGAAATAATACATCATCAAACTGACCTAGTTTGCAGGACCGCGGGTGCTCGGGAAGGATAATTGTTTGTAATCATCTTAATTAATATAATAATCATCTAATTTTATACCTCCTAATGAAAATTAAGTGCATTTTGATGCATAAGTTGTAATCAGCAGGCCAAGTAATTAATCTAATGATTTGTATCGGTGTTTATTCAAATAAGCAAACAGTCTAATGCATTAATTTATACAGATTAAAACTTTGGAAGCTGCAGAGAGTAAGTCTGTTGTAGATTTCAGCACCTTGGACAGCGGGTTCCTTTTAATATAGAACACGAACGGTCATATAAGCATGTGCAATGACGATGTTATGAAAAATACATTAAAAATGCCAGTAACTTGAATACACCTCTATGGTGAACATGTTTTCAATTTCTTAGTTCATAGTAATGTTTTCTGGGGTTTAAAGTCAAACATGTCTGTGTAACCGTCCGGAGACCTTGAAAAAAGTCCCATTAAAAGCTTGTATTCAAAATAAAGAAATGAATGTCTATGGATATGGATCAACATTTTCATATTGTTGTTATTATTTAAAAAAGCAATTAATCAGTTTTGCTTTAAAGTATTATTAATATTGGAAAAACTTGACTCCACAAAGTCACAGCAGGTGGTGTTACCAGTATGCCAACAAGCTGGCTATTTCGTATGATTTCATACGAATTCGTTTATATAAATTTGTACGATTTCATGACGTGCAAATGCCCGGATGTCTAATGCAAGGTGTTAAGGACATGCTTATTAATATTATGCCCTTTCCCAAACCCCTTATCTAAACTTAACCGATCAGTAGAGTGTGTAAACATGATAGGAAGCTGTTGTGTGTGACAGAAGCAAGTCATTGTTGCATATTAGATGGAAATGATGTCCAGCGACGTCATTGGCTGTAGATAAAGTTGTAGGAATTCATAGGAATGCAGTCGTACAATATCATACGAATTAGCCAAATTTAGAAAAGTCGTATGAATCCTTATGATTTCCCCGTGAGAGTGTGTAGCAACATGCAGATAGCCCTTCTGCTGTCATGTGACAAAACATCTATAAAACAGAGAGGACCCCTTTAGACCTTAAAGGGACAGTTCACCCAAAATGAAAATTCTCTCATTATTCACTTACCCTGATGCCATCCCAGTTGTGCATGACTGTCTTTCTACAGTAGAACACAAATTAAGATTTTTAGAAGAAGATAAAGCTCTGTCAGGTCCTTATAATGGAAGTACATGGGTGCCAGCACTTTGACGGTCCAAAAGTCACATTTAGGCAGCAATAAAGTAATCCATGTGACTCCAGTCGATCAGTGAATGTCTTCTGAAGTGAATCGATGCATTTATGTAAGAAGTCGATAATTAAATTTTTTTTAACTTTAAATCGGCGCTTCCATCCAGGGCTCTGATGCAGTTTGAAATGGCCGAATTCTCGTGTGAACTCGCTGACGCGCTTACGTCACACTTTGCGTCAGCTGCTGGAAGGAAGTGCTTTTTAAAAGCTAATAAAGTTTTAATTATCGAATTATTTTTTACACAGATAAATCAGTTTGCTTCAGAAGATATTCGCTGATCAACTGGAGTCATGTGAATTACTATATTGCTGCCTAAATATGACTTTTTGACCGTCAATGTGCTGGCACCCATGTACTTCCACTATAAGGAACTGACAGAGCTCTATCTTCCTCTAAAAATCTTGATTTGTGTTCTGCTGAAGAAAGACAGTCACACATATCTGGGATGGCATCAGGGTAAGTGAAAAATGAGAGAATTTTCAGTTTTGAGTGAACTATACCTTTAATGACTGTGAAGTTTGTTAAAAATATCAGATATTATTTAAATTTGTATGAAAAGGCATACATTTGTTCAGGTCTAATGGAGTAAAAAGAAAACTTCATGATATTTGTGACTCAAAAATTCATAATATTTGTAGATTTTTTTATTTTTTTAAAATTAATAATTAAGTAGTGTACACCCATGTGTATTGAGGGTGCAAGGAAGGTATTTTAATACCTTTTAATTGATGGTTAAACCATCTGACATTTTTAAAGTCATTAAATCAATATTTTATAAATGTAAAAAAAGAAACATGGACACAAAGATTACATTTCTATGAACGTGTTTTAAAAATACATTTTTAAAACTTTGTCACTTTTATCATCTCTTTCAACCTAATTAATTTGTCAACGACCCATATAATCTCAATTTCTCTTTAAATATTGGGTATCTTAATGAAGTCTTCATTCCAAAGTAAAAAGACGTTTGAATTGGTGACCGTTGTTTTGTTCAAAAGAGCATCGTTTGTCTAACTTTAATTTAATGGTCGGTCACAATCTCAGTAACTCGAGATATTGACTTACATATTAGCGTAATGTAGGCCGCATAAGTGTAGATCATACATAAATAAAACAATTATAAATAACTAAATAGTCTATATAAATAAATAGGCCCCAAATTAGTCAATGACTTAGTTAATGTCTTGTAACACACTTATGCAACTACAATGCAGAGGAACAGAATAATATACAATTGTGGGCTCAGTTGCACGTATGTTTCAGAACAGTGTAATTCTTCTACGATATTCAGACGGAAATGAATAAAGAGCCGTTTGTTATTCCTGCAGACATACTCAATTTTAGGATATTTAATGTCACATTTTGTCCATTTCTAATCTGTCTTTTGCTCTCTTAGACAGTGTCTCAGATCTTCTCATCAACGTATCCGTCAATCCATCTTCACAACACCACATGCCATCAGCAACTCGATGTTTTTGTGTTTCTTTTAATGAAACCAGCGCTCCCTGAGAGTTGTGATGAGTTCGAGTGATGAACGACGACACAGTTTGGTGAGAGTAAGTGAAAATCACGCTCTCTTCCTCCACTCAGCGACTTTTATGTAAAACAGTGCAATTAAACAATGTCCTGAAAATGAATGCATGCTCGAAACATGAGGCTCATTTGGCTGATGAATGGCCGCACTTTGGCTCAAATGCGATTTTAGTTGAGTGTGCTTTTAATACTGCTCTCATTGAAGTATTTCAGACCGAATTTCTCAGCTTCACAATGCACTATTTATTTATTTATTATCATTATTATTATTCCTAAGGGTTTTAAGGATAACTACTACCACTACAATAAATTCAATTTAGCTGGTATCCCATCCTGGCCGAGCTGGTGTTCAGTTAGTTTAGCTGGTCTGCCAGATGGTATCCAATCCTGACCAGCTGACAAGTGCCCAAACCCCTTTCTAAAATCATCAAAACAGACCAGCCCAACCAGAGGAAACTAGCTTGGTGACCGGCTAAGACCAGCAAACCACCTTAAGTTGGTTTAAAGAAATAGTTCACCCAAAAATGAAAATTCTCTCATCATTTACTCACCCTCATGCCATCCCAGATGTGTATGACTTTCTTACTTCTGCTGAACACAAAGATTTTAAGAAGATTATCTCCAGTCAATGCAAGTGAACTGTGACCAGAAGTCCAAAAGCTCCACAAAGGAAATAAAGGCTGCATAAAAGTAATCCATACAACTCCAGTGGTTTAATCCATCTTCTGAAGCAATCCAGTTGGTTCTAGGTTAGAACAGACCAAAATATAACTCTTTTTTTTTCAGTTTACATCTTGACAGCAGTCTCCATGACGATCATAATTTCAAGCTCGATTATACTTCCTAGCTAGTCAAGCGCTAGGAAGTGTAATCAAGCTTGAAATTATGATCGTGCCTAGATACTGCAATAACAAGATGTTAAGTGAAAAAGGAGTTGCATTTTTGTATGTTCTCACCCTAAAACAACTGGATCCCTTCTGAAGACATGGATTAAACCACTGGAGTCGTATGGATTGCTTTTATGCTGCCTTTATCTGCTTTTTGGAGCTTTTGGGGTTCTGGTCACCATTCACTTGCATTGTCTGGACCTACAAAGAAGATATTTATCTTCTTAAAATCTTTGTTTGTGTTCAGCAGAAGGAA
Organism: Myxocyprinus asiaticus; assembly: GCF_019703515.2. NCBI lineage: Eukaryota > Metazoa > Chordata > Actinopteri > Cypriniformes > Catostomidae > Myxocyprinus > Myxocyprinus asiaticus. Next base: position 6,193,322 of record NC_059381.1, read on the forward strand.
GAAAGTCATACACATCTGAGATGGCATAACGGTCACACAAAAATGCAAATTCTGTCATCATTTAATCCCCCTCTCCTATGAATTTTTTTTTTATTTGGAACACAAAAAGAGACTTTAGGCAGAATGTTAGCCTCCGTCACCACTGACTTAAATTGAATCAGAAAAAGATTCAATGAAAGTGGATGGTGACTGAGGCTAACATTCTGCATAAAATCTCCTTTTGTGTGTCATAAGAGTTTGGATCAACATAAGGGTGATTAAATAATGTCAGTTTTAAAACATTTTGATGAAGTAACCCTATATCAGCAGAGTCAATATTAGTAGTATTAGTATTAAGCATGTTGTTGTTGTTGTTGTTACTGATATACTTTACTCAGTGTTACAGTTTATAGCAGTATAGTCAAGTTGTTATTTATAATGGAAATTTTTGTTGCTGTTTGTAAGTGAGAGTGGGCAAGGGAAATATCATTCCAGCTTTCGCCTCTGTTCAGCCTTGAAACGGGGGATGTGATCAATCTGCCGCCTATTAAGGCTGTTAATTGAAAATGCATACTAATTAAGCAGAGCTTTGGTACTTTAGAGACTTTGAGGAGGTAACTGTCGGCACAAATCCAAATAGTTTAAAAAGCAGTCTGCACAAGGTGAAAAATTTTACCATGCTGGCAGCGGGTGAGGGGTTTTGTATGCGCCTAAGTGATGATAGCTTCCAAGTCATACTTTATGCAATTTGATGAGTAGTTCACCAATTAAATCATCAGAAAGAACTTTAGAACTTCGCCAGATATTAGATACACAACGAATTTGTCTTAGTGAAGGTCAGGGGCAGACAACAGGGTCTACTAAGCACATGAACACAAACACCATCAAAACAAATACAATCAAAAACATCAATATAGCTACTTAAAATGGTGCACAGTCAAGTACTGGTAAATAACAAGGAATAAGAAATAGAGAAATGAATATATCGGATTCAATACAAGTTAAGCTCAATCAAATAAGCTCATTTGTTGATATTCCACGAAAAAAATTGTTTTCAAAATTTTGAAAAAAGCAAAGATTGTGGTTACAGTGAGGGCCTTACAATGGAGTGATTTGGGCCTGTCCATAAACACTAAAATACACAAGGTTTCAAAAGTATAGCAACAAGATTACATTATACGTGTTAACATGATTTTAGTGTGATAAAATCACTTGCTAACCTTTTCTGTATAAATTTATATCCAATATTATAAATTCATAGCCATGATGACGAAACACTGTAATCCCCAGAATTGGATATAATTGTACACAGATATGGTCAGTAAGTGATTTTATCACACTAAATCATGTTAACATGTATAATGTTTAATCTTGTGGCGATACTTTTGAAAATATGTGTATTTTAGTGTTTATGGACTGGCCCCATTCACTTCCATTTTAAATGCATCACTGTAACTCTATTTTGTGCAGTAATCAGTATGTATATGTCAAAAAAAGCTGTTATTTGAGCTGAACTGGTTTTGAAAAATATATTTAAAAAAAAATGTTTTACAATCTGATTTCATTGGAGAACGTTTTTAAGTTCCATAGATAACTTTTTATTCTCTAGTTATTTAGAAAAGCATCTGTGTAATGGTGCCTTAAAGAACCCAGAAACCATTACGCCAATCTGAAGAACCAATGACGTACCATCAAGAATGTTTTTAATCGCCAAAGAATCATATAACCAACTCAAGAACCCTGAACCCCATGCTAAACCTAAGAACCAATTGACATTACAGTGCATATTGTTTCACATTTTCAGAGAATGATGTTAGGATCATGTGAGCAATGAAATGTCAAACCAAGATGACAGAAGTGTCCGTGTTTATGAGGGACATGGCGTTTAAAGGTTTCATTCCATCAGTAGGCCTACACAAACTTATTTTCGATTGTGTATGATGTATGTGTGGTCATCTTGAGTGAGACGCATTAAACTTCACTTGATGCAACATCAATCCGCTACTGACATCCATGCATCAAAGCACGGATCTCTAATTAAACTAAATCAACATGTGAGAATATTTGTTCCTTTTCAGTGTCAAAATCAAGACCCTTTGAACCGTCAATCTCCCGCGCAAATGAGCGTGTCCATGTATAGAGGCTGGGTGTGATGTTATCAAAAGCAGTTGCCATGGCGGTTTGTTGTGGTGCTCGACCCGAATTTGTTCCCCTTTGCTCCGTGTGTCCTTCACAAGTGAAGCCCGTGGCGCGTGTCTGAAGGTTGTCACATGCTGTTTTCTGTCCAAATGGTTCACAGACGACCATGGACGTGTGTTAATATTTATTCAAAACTTTACTTTCTTGTGTGATCAAAATAGAAGGAAGAGAAACAAGAAAACCCTTTAGCTTTTTAGTTGCATGTAGTTCTTAGTAAAACAAAGTGTTCTCATCAGTATTTGGGAAGCTAATTTGAAACAGTAGCTAAAAGTGACTCACAAACTAAAGTCGTTCAACTACAGTCAAATTATACTTTTGAAAAAATAGTTAGCTACAAACAGTTTAAAAAACTACACTGAAGGTACTTAACCTCAGAGACCCAAGCATTGATATTTATGATATATTTTCTTTTCCTCCTTGAAAGTGATGACACTCACTGATGATAAATATCTTTATATTTCAGCATAGTTTGTTGGGGGTGAATCTTGTGTGACTTCAGCAACCTTTGACATTCAACGTTTTTTTAATTTTTATACAGTTCCGAGTGTCAGCTACTGTTACTATGTGTATTAAAACCATTAAAAAGAAAAAAAAAAAAGAAAAATGTATATATATATATATATATATATATATAGGTATTATTTAAATGATTTTAACAAATGTTGCAATTCTGCTACAGTGCGTCTCTAAGGGTTAAAGACCAAACATCTTTATAGAATTTATAAAATAGAATATATATATAAATGGATAATATAATATAATATAATATAATATAATATATAAAGGAATATTCCGTTAAACTCAATCAACATTATTTGTGGCATAATGTTGATTACCACAAAAAATAACAAGGGCCACTGCATTCAGCAAATCTTCTAGTCAAACTAAATGACAGGTTGAAATAAATATAGCCGGGTCACGGCACCACCGTGGCTCAGTGTTACTTTGTCATAGAATGTATTTAACTCACTGGTTATCATCTGTGACAGTTTTTTTCCCTTGAAAATGTGAGAAACTGTTTTATATAGTCCCTCTCTCTCCCTCCCTGTCTACTTTTCTCTTTTTATGTGGATTTGTTTGTTTCTCGCTTTTCTCGAGGGGTGCGCAAAGACAGACAGGCTTTCCAGATTCATTTTCTGATCAAAGCTGTTTGATTTGGTCAATTTTGCCACATTGGAGACGTTCTCTATTACTGAGATAAATAGCCCCGGGCTAACTGTCAACCAAAACTTGTAAGCTAATAAATTATTCCAATTTCTCCCCGTCGGATTTCTCCTGGGAGACAGCCTCTAGGAAATACACTTTTTGATTAGTAAATTTCTGTGTGTGTGTGTCTGGACATTCGGATGTGTCGTCTTTGATTAGCGGCGGCCCTGTTAGAGCTGAGGGTGGCGGAGGGGCTGTCAGTCGAGCACAGACTCTAATGCATAATGCATTGACACAACCGGCTTTCTGCCACCTCCTTCTCCCTGAGCGAACAACAGCAGACCTGGATACCCTCACCTGAGAGCTCACTCGCTCTTTCTCTGTCCCTTTCTTGGCTGTGAGTCCTCACTAACCAGCTCAGGAAATAAAGCATTGTGACAGATCCTAGCTCACTCCAGACCTGTGGTTATGAGTGCCCGCTGCACATACACACATACGCACACACTGAGAACTTGAAAATAGGTTGACTTGAGCTGAAAGTGTGCAATCAGCAGAATACGGTAGAGCCGTCTGACTGATAGGCTGTTGGAAAATTGATCTCCACCCACTGGCCAGATAACCCCCCACCTGCCTTCTCTTTTTTACACATTTCTTTTTTGTCTTTCTCCTTTTTGATCTGTCTTTCTCTTTTACCATTTTTCCACCAATAGTGCCCAATCTGGAGCCATTCTGCTCTAGCATCCCCAAATGAAATTGCAAATATAATGGTTGTTTTCAAACAGCTTTTCCTTCCATTGGTTTACCAAACAGATAATCACACAGTGTACACCTACAGACTGTTGATGCATCCCAAACCCCACACTTCTGCGCTATTCTACTCCATTTTGTAGTGTGAGTAATATGTATACACTGAAAGTGCAACAAAAAGTGTACTGAGTACCTGGATGATGCACTCCTTCAACCAAAATAATGGAGTGCAGAATTTTAACCCTTAAATGACAGTCTAAAGTGTTGTGAACAGTATTTAGTCGGTTTAAATTGATTTAAATTATGCATTGTGTATAGCAAAGCCAAAATACAATATCCACGCATGTGGACACGGGGTTGTACAAGGATAAGCAAACCATAGGTAGGCTGACTTTCCCAAAAAGTGTAACACTATGGCTCTGTGACTTTAAAAATATTGTTCTGTGTATTTGAGAATCAACTCACATTTATAAGGTGCTGTCTTCGCAGAAGTTTCGCTAGTTGCCACATTCGCTTTTAACAACAATTGTTTTGTCAGGCCAGCTTTGTGGCCAGGTAACTCCACCCCTTCCACTACATTTGGCAAGCTACGACCACTGAATTCATGGAGTTAGGATGAAAATAAGGTGCATTTTGAACTGTTCCGAGACCAGTGCAGATATACAGCACACTGGAGGTTAAGTCATTCACTAAATAGGGAGCAAGAGAGCACCCTATAGCTCTCTATGCAGCTGCATGCACTCACCACTAAAATCTGACCAAAGGTTCAGTTTCAGGCTGCAGATGATGTTTTTGACCACTCAGCATGTTTGGCAGACATGGGACAATGGTAATCAGTACATAGATTCAGAATTTATAATGTTTAATTTTATTTTAACACGGTTGGCAATGACTGGATGATGCTAATTAATTATGCTAATTTCTCATGTAACATCTCAAAAACATGAATAACCAACAATCCTGGAAACATAATAAACAATTTGATGACAAAAATCTGACTTTCTATAGCGTGGTATTATTTAAAATTTCACAACTTAGTCCTGCTGTCCACATATGTGGACATCAATTTTTAGGAAAACTTTGCTTGTTTATTAGGTGCTACTAGGTACAAAATCAAAAAGGGAAATGGAAAATGCATACAGCAGTCACGCTCAGGTCTCAGGAGGTTATAGATGACACTGGAAAAAAATGACAAACTTCAGCTTTAAATTACATTGGAAGTTCAATTATATGCTCAAAACAGAAGTAGGACACGTTAACAAAGACAGCCATGTGTCATCTTTGTTTTTGGGCAGTTATGTAGTAAAATAAGTCTGATACGTCATTGTTTGGCTCTCGAAACCTGGGTTCATTCTGAGAGAGTTTCAGCAGCACCATTTTGGTGGAAAAGTGTAAAATCTCATCGCTTTTTGTTTCTTTGGCCACTCCCTTCATTTCCTCTGCCTTTACCTTGTCGTTTTCTAATTTCTGCTCTACTTTGACCCCTGGTCCCTCATGTCATCCTTCAATCTCCTCCCTCCACTATCTTTTGTGTCTTTCCATGCGTCTAGTGACTTAATAACTCCCAGCATGTAGTTTGAGCACACACACATACATAAACAGATGAGTACAGAACAAACACATCTCCCAGATCCTGAGCACCAAAAACTACACTCATCATTTATCAGCTTGCTAAAAGCCTGCCCAAACCATTACCCTCCCCAAAGCAGCCAGCAGAGAGGAGAGGGGGGCTACGCTGGGTGAATTAAACTTTTGATGGTTCAGCGCTTTCCCACTCTGGCGATTCATCTTTCCTCTCACCCAGGAAGTGCACACCCAGCAGGAGAGGGAGGTAATTACATCTCCACATGACACACCGCTTCATTACTGCCTGAGTGTCTTGCTCACTGCCACCGCTGTAGTTTAGAGGTGGGGTACGCAGGGGGTACAAATACAGAGTGTTTTTTTTTTTTTTTTAGTTAAACAGTTATGGCTGGCTACACACAACCTGGTGAGGGTAATTTTAATGTAGTACTACTGAGTTAACTGTTGGAGTGGACTGAAGGAAATTTGATGGACAGACTGTATTGGGTCTATACAGGATATAATGAGTCTACATTACATTAAATCTTTATTGTAATAACATTATATGTTGCATTACATGTTTCTTTTAGATTGTATAATGAGTATCTAGAGATTGAGAGTACAAATAGAAGACATGTTTATTCTGTACAAAGTATAATGAGCCTGTATAGGGTAAATCAAGTGCATATATGACGTTACTTAAATGACAGGGCATGGTGAATATATGGGCTTTGGGCACTGTGGATTTTTTTAAAGACTTTTTTGTCACCTTTGCCAATTTTTTTTTTTTTTCCTGAAAGTCATCAAAATTCCCAACAGAGTATCCTTCCCAGCACATCTTAAATTCTGCTTTGTGTTTAACCCTTTAAGCTCTGAAGGTGCTTTTAAAGATTTCCTGTTTTAGTGGCATACCCAAAATTAAAGGCTTATAACTTGACAAAAGCAAAAAAAAAAAAAAAAAAAAAAACAACAACAAGGAGGGTCAAGTGTTTGGTATCATTGTAAAGAAAACTTTTCAGATTTTTTTAATGATACAGATTATGATACATTCTGAGACTCTCAGCCTAAGAAACTGCTGTATAATCACAAAAAAATTAAAAAGTGAGCCAAAAACTTTTTTTCCCCCTTATTTTTCTTATTTGACATTATATATCTCTGGGTGTAAATAAGGTGGCTCCGAAAAACAGCTTTTGTTTTGTTCCCAATCACGTGAACTGTATCTGAGAAAATTTTTGAGCAATCAAAAGTTATAACATTATAAAAATAAAAATGATCATAATGTCCAAAAACGTCTCAAAACAAATAATACATAATAATTGTACATAACAACTAATTACACATGCAAACACAACAATGACTAAAGGTATGCATAGCAGGGAGACATGATTTTTAGTAATGAGATTTCACAGAATGAGTGCCATTTGACTCATTGAGTCTGCATCATTCATTTACTTGGCGCCATCTCCTGGTGGCCATATGTAAAATTGTGCTTCATGTGGATTATCTAAAGATCTATGGATCCATTAAATTGTGGGCTCCTTTGAAAGATAATCACCTCCTCTAAATAATGGTATGTGATATGTTATGTTCCGTTTATTTCTCGTGAAGTTATAAGCAAAAATGCAGCAAATAAGCTACACCAACATAATTGTCAAAGACGTATACTTAGCTATTACTCACTATATTTTTGTCTAATAACCAAAAAAAAAAAAAAAAAAAAAAAGCAAGTAAAACAAATAGGACGGTTGTATTCTACCTTTTGAGAGCTTTCCAACAACATATGGCACATGGCTATTTGGTCAGTTTGATGTTTTTATTGATTGCAATAATTTGTACAGTGCAAATTTAGTTTGGTGTGGTGGAAATGATGCCGCAACTGTGGGATAGAGATAATTTTCACACTATAAATATTGAAATGGTTTGTTTATTTCTCTCTTTGTTTAGATTCTCATAGTTTTAAACATGTAATAATTTTGTATTTTTAAAATGGATTTTTATTGTTTCATATTGAAAGTATGGGTCTGGAACAAGGCTAAAACAGTAAAATCTATATATTATATAGGGTATATATAAAATAGGGTACATTGAATACATTAGCTATAGGGAATACAAAATGTATAGTACTGGCTATGGTGGATCGCAACCCAAAAATAGGTCACACGTCTATTTTGTTAGGGTCACAGACAGCAGGGAAAAATAATGCTAAATGGAAATAATAAAATGCAAAAATTGAGAAAACTCTTCCCACCAGCTGAGAATGAACAGTGTACAATTTTATTTTGTACAGTATAGGACATATTTGGCTTCTTACTCCAACCACAGACTGAGGTCTACTATCTTAGTAACCATAATCAAATCAAACAGAAAGCATGAAAACTAACTACTGAGTGATTACATCTGACAGCCTGTCTCTTGGTGTGAGATGTTGTAAAAAATCTCATGCTCTTTCTGTGGTCAGACAGATGCTTCCATCGTTCAATAGTCATTTTGATTCCAGTGGTTTAGCTAATTACTCAGTATCAGCTCAAGTCATCGATCCCTCCCCTCTCCTGCTGTCAGCCACTCTTGGGGGTCAGCTGGTGATTGACAGCAATGTAAACCAGCAGGTGTCTGCAAAATAGACTGTTTCTTCGAGTCAATTGGCCTGACTTTATGACTTCATGTCTTGGAACTTTTTAAACAAACTAAACATTTAATGGTACTTTGTTCTTAGTTGTCTGCCTTAACACTGTTGACAGTAATTAAGCAAATGCCATTGCGATCAGCTCATTACAGTCACTACCATGCCTTTTTGCCCTGTTGCATGCAGGCAACTTCAATTATGTTGAACTGGTAGCGGGTAATGGCACTGTATCATGGTATTATATACTTTGTTGTCACAGACAGCATTTAACTCACTGGACATTATAAAAAATGGCAGTTTCATCCTTGAAATTGTGTGAATATGTTTTATTTAACCTCTCTCTTTCCTTATCTGCCTGAATGCTTGCCATATTTGATTGCAATGACATTTGTTCACTTGCTAAAACTGGCTCCTAAACTCTTATCCAATCCCATGACAAGTGATGACAAAAATAGTATGAGATGGCGAAATCATATGAGTTGGCTTGAGCAATAGAAAATAATTTTGGTGTACCAGGGAATAAAGAAAACATCAGGGTTTGGAATGAGACAAGGGAAGTGTATTACAGGTTATTGTTATCCATGTAGGGGAATGCAGTTATACCCAGTAATGAGAACAGTATGAACAATACAAGACCAGGAGTCAAAGTTGAAGTTTCAATAAATAGAGAGGGAGTTTACTGAAGACAAATTTCCAAATGCAAAGATAGAAACAGAAAATGAGTTGAGGATCTAACCTCGAACTTAGATTTCAGAAACAAATATAATTATAGGCATATGCAAATGATGTAATCTTTACAGGCTTACAGGCATCTGGGTTAACCATACATATATTTACGGAAACTATCCAAATATGGTGAACTGATGATCTACGCAGAAAATGATATTTAGAAACATAACACTGATTTGCTGGCAGTGGCGAATTCTCAGGGCGAGCAAAGCCTTCTCTGCAGGCCTAACATGCCAAATAAATAAATATTTTTCATCCTTTCATTCTCAATCACCTTTTTGTCTATGTATTTTTAATCGCTTTCCACTCTTAATTAATTTACAAACAAATAGAGAAAAACAAAAAGTTTATCCAGTCAGAATTTATTCCTTGATGCTTACAAGTGAAGCATGACAACTGTTTCACAAATTACATGCCCAAAGCCTGAAGCCGAAGCAGTGCATGAGTTTGAGCTCCACCCCTTCAGGCCTTCAGAATTTCTACAGAATCCCTCAACAGTGCAAATGAATGGGCAACTAAAGTCAGATTGTCAGATTCATCAGCCAATCAGATTGATTTATTTGTTCTTGGTGGGTGTGATATTTAGGATATGTCCCAGTCGAGGCCTTCTAGTTGGCCTTGAGTGACGCAATCACGCTTTAAGTGACGTAATTTGAAAGCGAAGAGTGCGAGATCTTACTGATGAGTCGACTGTCATTACTGCCGCTATCACCATTGAGAAAGAGATCCTTATGGATTTACAAACCTGAGATGTTCTGCGTGACCGTGTGATTGCTTAATTTATTAATCATGAAAGGAGGACTGATTTTCACTTCAAGCAAATTGGTAAGAGCTTTTTGCATTATTATAGCAACATCAGGAGTTTTCTAAGTGTAAATTAGGCTGCTGGAGCATTCAGTGTCAGATCAAGTTTTGAAAAGAAGTGCTGCATTCCATTCAACTCAGAAAGTCGGATTTGACAACTTCCTACTAGGAAAAGTGCAATGGAATCCATCTTGAAGTTAGAATTACAACTTGTAGGCTCCTGCAGATATTCTCAACTCCAATTTCGCCGAGATGCAGGGGCATGATGTCACACAAACATGTTCACACTCAGGGAGATATACAAAGTAAGTGATAAACATTCACTTTAAGTTATATCGATAAAAATGATATTAAATCTTGTTTAACAAACGCTTGCAGAAACAGGTGTATAATACATTATAATCTCTTTTGTTAATCGTACACCTGAAGCACGATTGCTAGCACTGCAGCAATGTTTATCAGTTAGGTTGCTAGGAGACATCTCTAATGAGAGTCAAACATCTACTAAGCTAACGGGGGCATTGCAGTTCTGAATATCGGGGAATGTAATGCATTTATGTTCGGAGATATCAAGTAGGAATATCCCACATCCAACTTGCATGGAACGCAGCATAACCGTGCACCCTGACGAAATGAAATTTATTGCAAGCAACATTTAAATTGCAAATATTATTAGATAGATTTCCCAGGTGTTATAGACCTCTTTAGCAGATTCATATGAAAAATTATGATTTTTGAATTTCTGTTCGGGAGACGTTCATTTCACAGAACAGTCACGCTGCAGTTAAAATTAGGCTTGCTTGAGCATTAAGTGTCGTTTCAAGTTCTGGCTTTTGTGCGTGGATGTGTTTTTAAAATGTCAATTGGTATTATTAGTTAGCTGCGGCATAATGTATGATGCCCAAAGGCATAGGGTGTCTTATTCATTGTGAAACTGTGTTTTCTTAAAGGCATGAATCACTCTGAAGGCCTAGACTTTTAATGCATGGACCGCCACTGTTTGCTGGAACCACAAAGTCTCAGTTGGTCTGTAAACATGAATTAATGTTACATGTTAAATATGAGTCAAAGTTAATCGTAAATCCGACAGGACTTTTCTTCTTTTAGACCTGGGACCAGAGGATGACTGATCATTTCAGGTGGGCGGAATTTCTGGTTGGCTAGCGGAAGTGCGTTTTGTGTGTATCCAGTCGCTGCTTGCTTGTGTGTCATGTGCTTAGATTCTTGCTTTTTAAATGTTGTAAGATGTCTTAAACATTTCCCAGACAATGTGTGCAGTTAATGGTTATCCTAATAATCAAGCTAAACTACATTTTTGTCTAAAACAGCAATGTTATGATCAGAAATCACTTGCCAAGCAAAGCCCTCCAGTCCCAGATGCTGCTGCTTCCATCAGCTGCCTACAGAAGGATTGACTTAGGAACATCTGTTTGAAAAAGCTTGGAATAATTTGTTTGTGTGCTCTTTTCACTTTATTGGCAAGAAGTTAACAGCAGGGATTACTTATATCATTCAACGTCCAGAAACGGAGCGCAAAGAATTACATATAAACAATAGCATTATTGTGCTAACAGGTGTGTGTACATGTGCTGAAAATGTATTAAAAAGTTTGTTTATTTCTATTTTGCATCTTTTTTTTTGTGAATGTTTCACATGTTTGAAATAGCATTATTACTGAGTATTAAAAGGAACAGTGTTTTACCTGAACTGTCTGTGAGTAGTGATGATGTTTTCAGCTGTTTTAATGCTGTGATGCTATATGGATCAATTCTACAGTGGAAGACCATAATTATCAGATGCGACATGTACAGTAGTGAGATGTTTTATCACATTTGAAATTAAATGTATTCTGATTTTCTCTGCCCTGCATTTTGCCTACCTGCAATTCACTTTCTTTTGAGTGTCTTTGCATAATGTGCATGTCTTTCCTTTAGGGGAAAAGGTGATTTGGAAAACAGTGTGGACATTAATTCAGTACCAAATAAATGTATTTGTACAGTGCTTTTAATAATACATACTGTTTTATAGTTGCTTTACAGAGAATATTGAACTTTTGTGTACAATGTTTTTAATGTATGTCCAAATTAATATGTTTATTTGTATTGCATGTAGTTCTTTTTGTACGGTACAGTTTATTGTGTGGCTGCTAATACATGGTTAGTTCCTACACAAGAACAATAAATTCAATCTATCAACAGGATCAGTTAGTTGTTCAGTCAACACTAAAATATTTCATGTAGTTTATAGCATTTAGATACAGAGATTATGTATGTAAACTAACAATTATAAAGCTAGATTGAGCTTACTACACATTCATATCCCGCAAAATAATTGTATTTTATCCGAAAAAAGGCAGCATGACAGTATCATCGCCTGAGTCCTGTAATACATGAGCATCCTGCTGTCTGGACCTCCCCTGTATCTGCAGTAAGTACATAAACTCGGTACAACAAACTCTTCAGGTTCTGACTAGACTCAATATATGCTTTAAAATAACCATAATTATCTACAGTTCTCAAAACATGCCCAACTTTACAGCTGTGAAGATGCTAACAGGCTACATAGCTTTTCAGGTAAGTTTGCTCAGGTTCTTCCATCGATGGATAAAGACTCAACAAAATAATTAAAATGCTTTTATTTGCAATATTTGGCTTTCATCCTCAAACCCATAATCATTATCAGATAGGTGGGGAAGAACAATATCGCCTCGCTATAATTATGTGATCATTTGTTCTCAAGTTTCTGTCATTTATAATGCTGTGTTAATACATATAACGATTGTTTACGCTTAACCGGAAGTTCCGCCCACATCGCCCGCAAAGTGTCATGGGACTCAGGAATATTGTGGCTAGGAGAAAATAGACTATAGGAGAGACTGAGAAATACAAAGAAGGAAAAAGAAAATACTGCATCTTACGAGAAAGAAGAGACTGTATCTTCTTATTGTTGAATTTTATTAGTTGTATTATTATTTTCTGCTAGAACAAAACATTGATAACTCAAAGCTCTCGCATTCACACTTTTAGGGCCTGAACATTTCTAGGTCAAAGGGTACAGAAGGTTTATTCTTTACCAAAAATTTTAACACAAAAAAACTCTTGCATAATTTGAACATTGATCAAAGGAATTAATTGCAACTCACATGTATATCTATTCTCTGGGAGCCAGGCTAAGTGAGCACTTTTTCATGCATTCCTGATACAAACCAGACCCTCAGTCACACCTCAGAGGACAATAACACAAATTACCCGTACCATTCATAAATTATAACATAACCTGAATAAATGCACGATTAAAAATGCTTTGATTACTTTTTGATTATAACGATTGTTAGTGAATGTATTCAACTCATCAACAGGCAGAAGAGACAGGGGTGAACCCACCCCTTCACCCATTAATCATTTGTATTGCATAAATACTCTAACTAAATTTGTTCACAGGTGTTTACTTTCTTAAAATAGAGTGTTGGATAGGAGGATAGCTAAAATTGGATGCCTGCATTTTATCAATTTGGATATCTGTTTGTTGACTGGTTGGTCTTTATGGGAATATACTGTAAGTGTCCCTTTTTTGTATGAGCCGAGTAGTACGATATCTTACTATTTCACCATCTCATACGAATTATTACGAGTTGTCATGAGACTTTGTAGGTCACTCCCGTAGCTGTTTGTCATGTTGCATATTGGATACTTCAATTATGTTCGACTCTGACCCAGCTAATGACCACATTGCTGTGATTATTGTAACGTGTTCAAACCAAATCTATGCCCTTGACCACAATGCTAGGGTGTTGTTGGTTGTTGCTGCCAAGGCATTTCTATTTGGTTGCTGGGGGTGTTCTGGATGGTTACCAGGTTGTTACTTGCTCATGTCCAAAGATCCAAGGCTCAGTGGTTTTTAATAGATGGTATATGGGACCCACTTTATATTAGGTGTCTTTAACTATGTTAAGCATGTGTTACAATGTACTTAATATGTGCATATGTGTTGTTGCATTGTACTTACATTTTAAGCAACTCCATTTAATTACATCTGTAGTTACACTGTTAACCCTACCCCAACCCTAACCCTTACCCCTACACCTAACTCTGCTAATAAACCTACCGGTACCTCAACCTCAGTAGCAGCAAATCTGAATCTTGTGATAATTTTGCAGAACAACATATAGTTACACTAGAAATACATTGTATTGTATGCATTTTGATGTCAGAACATAGTAGTTAAGAACAACTAATTTAAAGTGGGCCCGGAATTTCTTGTGAATAGCTACACTACCCGTGATCCTGAAGAGTAGATCCTCCAATCAAAACAAAACAAAACATCTTTAAACTTATGGTTTTATGTTTTTCCATCGTTTTCAATTCGATTGCATCATTTGCAATGCTGTATGGGTTTGCAGTTCATTCCATCATTACAGACGTTATGTACACAGTCTTGTACCTTTGTCTGTTTGTCTGATTTTCAAATATTTTTTTGCTTCAAAACAAAGTTTATAAATGCTATGATTCATCTCAGAACTGGGTTGCATTTCCCAAAAGCATCATTAGCTAAGTAGATATTGGAAACCATTGGCGCCAATGGTCTCTACAATCAACTTAAGCTTGCGATGCTTTTGGGAAACGCAGCCCAGTTCTGAGGCCCTGTTTGTTTTGGTTCATGGATTAGAACTCTTTTATGAAAGATTTTATGAAATATCAAATGGAAAAAATGAATAAGAAAAATACTTTCGTAACCAAGACGGCTAATAAAGTGGGCGGACACTGTTGCGTTCTGTAGTACCGGTAATAGTAATGCTTGCTTTAGCAGACAATGAATCATAGCAATTAAAATCGGCTAATCATAGGTAAAAACAAAACAAAAGTCTTCTCAGTGGGTGGATGTCAAGAGAAGATACACAAATATACTGTGTCTAAGAAGCGTTTTCTATGTGCGTTTTGTTTCAGTGTTGGCATGGTAATAAGATTATATGCCACAAGCTGCACAGCTTCACATCTGAGTGTGTGTCTGAGAAAGAAAGAGAGAATGTTTGTGTGTCTGTGTGTGTACAGTATATTTGAGTGTGTTGAAGCACTGAGCTGTGGAATAGGCCTGTTAGTCTGTCTACCCTTCGGCTTTCAGATCTGACTGCTTGAGGATGCAGGGTGTATTTTGCTGTTTGACGTTGCTGTGGGCAACAGCAGTGACCCGAGCATGGAGTGTGACGGAGCTTTACTGAGTTTGTGTTGGGTCTTGTCAGGCTTGGACCGAAGGGACTACACACACACACAAACAGATGTACAAATACACTCTCTAAAACACAAACAGACACTCACATAAAAATTATAAACCTTCATAGTGCCCATTAAAAAATATCTACACATTACAAACACATACAGTATATGGTAGTATTGGAAGTATTTAACCAGTTACACCCTTGAGCTGTAGTGCAGTGGTTCAGGCACATGCTCCAGACATGTTAAGCATGGTGCTCATGTGGATGTACCAGGTTCAAGTCTGGCCTGCAACATCTCCCCATTCCACTCTCTCTCTCTCTCTCTCTCTGTCTCTACGAATAATTCCCTGTTGCTGTTCTCTTTAAATCTATCTAAATAGGCAAGACGAAACATTGAAAAAATATCTTTCCTAGAAATTTCACAAGACAAAAAACAATATGAGTTGTGGAAAATTAGATTTAGCTTTTTGATAGCTTTATCCAGTGTATGTCATTGAAGAGACGGTAAGTCTATCCCTCACTGCCTCGTTTTCATTCCCTTCAAAAATCAAAGATAGCACTAATGTGAATATGTTCTATAAAAAGAAAGCTCAGATGTTTCTGAAATACATAATATCCATGAAATATTCATCATAATAGTGATTAAAAACTGAGTGCAGTTTTGTATGGAATCCTGCCAAAGAACAAAAAATAGGAGGCAATTCTACTTTTTTTCTCGCAATTACGTGATGTAAAGTCACAATTGCGTGATGTAAACTTGCAATTCCGAGAAATTGAGATATTCTCGCAATCGTGACTTTATATCTCGCAATTGCGGGAATTGCTCTTGTAATTGTGAACAAATTGTAAACTACTGTGGCAACTTTTTTATGTTGTATACTCAGTGTGTTTCTATTTTAGGCACAATTACATCTGCACATATAAACAACCATGTTTGTCTTTTGAAAAATATTGTACTATTCGTACATTAACTTCTGCAAAAAAATTGTACATGGAGTGCAATTATATTTTTTATTGTCTCTTCCTTGCAAACCTTGCCTGTTTTCAATCTTACTGTCCATCAAAATGAGAAACAGTTCAGTGACTAACTACTACAACATGCTCACAGTCTTGCCTCTAATTACCTTCAATCAAAATATAATATATCAACAAGAATCAAGACCACAAGTGTTTGGAGTCATGTGGATACCATAGAAATTTAGAAAAAGTGTGATTGTGAAAACTTCAGTAGATGCGAAGACAAAATAGTTTCTTTGTGATAATTAACATTTAATCTAGAATGTCGATTTGTGTGAGAGGAACACAAAAAGAGCAAGAAATTAAAGGGTTTTAATGTGTATAATATATGTTGGGCAATAACCCTGTTAAAAGGGTGCATGATTATTATGGAATATCTGTCAGTCTGTATTTTTCACATGTGCTTGTGCAGATTTATTCTCCGGAATGTTCTCAAGCTCTTGAGAAACTAGCATTTCTGAAAATATCCTCATAGTAACTTAGTTAACATTAAATGGCATTTTCAAAAGGGTAAGAAAATGCCTTTTTGGTTATGGTGCAATATTTGCCTCCTGGATCAGATTTTTAGGGGCATTTTTTTTTTACCTTTTTGAGGACATTTTATGTCGTCATTTTATGCAAAATGCTTGATTTTAATCAATTTATTAAAGTTCTTCAGTAAAGCAGTGTCCCCTATAAATTGAATCAGCATCAACTTATATTTTGTGATAATGTGTAATCGGCTTAGAATAAATTATTTGAAAATACATCAGGTGTTAACATTTTTAAAAAGAAGAAGAGGATATTCATTATGGGGGCACTTTGTGACCCAACGTTTTACATATCAGGAGCATTCTGGCCACTTGCAGTGGCATTTTTGCCCCAAGCCCCCATTCATTTATGACGCTGATTTGCAAACTATTTTACTTCTGTAACGTAACATATTTTTGATATTCAGCAGGATATAAAAAAAATAAAATAAAAATGAGAGTTTGAAATGGATTGTTGAGAAAAACTTTCCTCCTAGAACACTGTCTGTGACGTGGGATGTTATGACTGGGACATGGAAGCTGAAGGTCAAGTTCACACTTGTGAGCATCTCAACGTATCACAATGGTAACACTTCTTTTTCAGATAGTCATTTGCTTTTACTGTTGTTGCCAGGTGGGCTGGTTTGAGTAATTCTGTAACTGCTGATCTCTTGGGATTTTCACGTACAACAGTCTCTAGAATTTACTCAGAATGGTGCCAAAATCAAAAAACATCCAGTAAGCGGCAGTTCTGCGGACTGAAACACCTTGTTGATGAGAGAGGTCAACGAAGAATGGCCAGACTTGTTCGAGCTGACAGAAAGTCTACGGTAACTCAGATAACCACTCTGTACAATTGTAGTGAGAAGAATAGCATCTCAGAATGCACAACACATTGAACATTGAGGTGGATGGGCTACAACAGCAGAAGACCACGTCGGGCACTTTATTAGGACCATAGTGGTCCTAAACAAAAGTTCTCAGTGCGTGTATATTACATTAACAGTAATCAGCATTACAGGTGTTGTGTGTCATATGTTTGATGTTAAAATACTCTTTCCCATCCCAATTCTAATGTGCAGAGACAACTATAAGTAAGTATTTTTTTTAGGCTGATTTCCCTCCAAAAGTGTAAACACAGTGGTAAGTCACAAGCACCACAATTAAACACTACCTTCATACCAGCTCCAAATCAGGCTGTCTAAACATCATTCTACAGCACCTGCCTAAAGACCTCTTCAATATGACACACACATTCACACACACAACCTCTGCCCCCTCTCACTCCCTAAAGAAAGCCAAAATTCCCATCTCCCCTTTCTCTCTCAGATAGAAAAAGAGAGGGAGAGAGAGCAGCACCAGGCAGCTGCGTTGCAGCAGTAATAAAGAAAGAGAATCAATAGGGCATGCAATGGAGCCAAGGTGCTGCCATTCATCATGCGTCCTCCCAAACTCCCATCATTCATCAAAGTCAATGAGCCAGCAAATAGGAAAATGACTATTTGTATCAAACACATCTGCACTCATCCACTGAGGTATTTCATTCCCATTAACTCCCATGGTAAAATACACTGAGGGTTTGTGCGTGAGCTTGTGTGCGGAGGAGGAAGAGAGCATTGTGTGTCTGTTTGTGTTTGTGTGTGTATTTGGACGTGGTGCACGTTCACTGTTTGTACAGGCTGCTTGTTGCGAATTATCTGCCGGGGAACACTTTTATGGAGTGTGTGTGTGTGTGTGTGTGTTGTTATTGAGGGACATTTTTACATTCGCCCATCCTTTCAACGACACACCCCACCAACCCCCCCCCAGCCAACTCTATCCTAACCCCTATCATCTTTTATGGGCTGTCATTGGAGGATTTTAGTGTACATCTTCATCAGCCTATTTCCTCCACCCCCCACCAGTTTGTCCTGTTTTCTCTCTCTCTCTCTCTCTTTCTCTCTCTCTCTCTCTCACTCGTCCTCAATCTTCACCACTACCTTTTATTTTGCTACCTCGTTTTTCTCCACCTTTTAAAACATACATGCACACACATACACACTCTATTTGGTTAAGATGGTGAGTTCTCTATTTTATTTATAAATCTCCCTCTGTGACACTAACCATGGGTTATATTATTTCAGGCTGCTTTTTTTTTCTATATATATATATATATATATATATAGTCGCTCTATAAATTCGGTGGCGCGAGGTAAAGATGAAGGTGGCTGATGGTTCGGATGCAAATGGCAGCACCATCATCATTATGGTGTAATACCCCATGAAATGGCCGGGATCATTACCGCAAGCGCTTTATGGCCTGCGCTGAGTGGATGGGCCAACACTGAGCGATATTTTTTATCTGAGTCTGTATATATGAGCTTTATCCCCCTCTTTCGGGCTGTTATTGTAGCAATGGTGTTTACTTCGTTGTTTTTGCTGGGTGGTGATCCATACACATCATTAATATGGCATGTTTTGGTAACACTTTATAATAATTGTCATTTATAAGTCAAGAGCAAACATTATTTAATACTTAACATATCAGTAGCTGAATAAAATGGAAATACAAAATGTATACATTTATAGAAACTAGGGTTGCTTAAAAGATTTTTATTGACGACTAATTATTAGAACCATATCTACCTGAAGAACCTTTTTATTCTGAAATGGTTCCTTGTAGTGACGTTTGTGGTCCTGTACATTCAAAATATGGTTCTTTATGGAACAAAATCTAAAAAACTCTATTGGTGGTATTCAGAACCGTTTTTCTTATATGTAAATATGAACTTAAGTTTATGATATTGCTCACTATTTAAATACACAATATGTATTTGTCGTATATGCAGTAATGTTTATGTTAATAATGAAAGTTATTCTAACATGCTACTATTTCTCTCTCTTTTTAATTATTATTCTCGTGAATAAAGTTGATAAACAAACTGCCAAAGGCAGAGAAATCACAGGGATTGATGTACAAAGCAAATGTCAAGAGAAATTAATTTACCTGATAAATCAAAACACAAGCAGCAGTCCTGTCACATGTCAAGTGCTGCTTGTGTGAGCTATGGCATTAAACCATCATGGACTTATGACGGCCCATCAACATGTGTCTTCCTGAGGAAACACTTAAGAGCGTAGATGCATAATCACTGTTTTACGACAACAGCGGCTGCAGGAATAATAATAACAATAATAGTTACTAACCATTTTCATTAACGATTGAGATACTGAATATAATTTTGAACTAGTCTATGCATAATCATAAGTGTAATTAAAGTTATGATTTTGCTGTTAGGCTTAATGGAAGCGTCTGTCCATCCGTCTGTCTCTCTCTCTATCTATCTATCTATCATTACATTGATAACTGTGGTATCTATCTATCTATCTATCTGTCTGTCTGTCTGTCCATCCGTCTGTCTGTCTCTCTCTCTCTCTCTCTCTCTATCTATCTATCTATCTATCATTACATTGATAACTGTGGTATCTATCTATCTATCTGTCTGTCTGTCTGTCTGTCCATCCGTCCGTCTCTCTCTCTCTCTATCTCTATCTATCTATCTATCTATCTATCTATCTATCTATCTATCATTACATTGATAACTGTGGTATCTATCTGTCTATCTATCTACTGTATCTATCTGTCTGTCTGTCTGTCCATCCGTCCGTCCGTCTGTCTGTCTGTCTATCTATCTATCTATCTATCTATCTATCTATCATCTATTCTCATTCTTTTTCTTTCTTTTCCTTTTCTTTCTTTCATTCTTTCTTTCATCTCTTTATCTATTATTCTCTTTCATCTTTCAATGTTTGATATCCAGATATCAAACATTGGCTGGCAAACAATTTTTTACAATTAAATGAAAGCAAAACCGAAGTTCTGATTTTAGGTTCCTCCATGTCCTCCTTACCTGGCCTGGTTGCCCAGTTAGGTCCTCTGTCGTCAAATGTACAAGATCATGTAAGGAGTCTTGGAGTGATTTTAGACTCCTCGTTACTTTTCAATAAGCAGATCAGTGCTGTTGTCAAGGGTAGCTTTTTCCACCGGAGATCTATCGATAAAATAAAACATTTTCTTTCCCATAAAGATTTGGAAATTGTAATCCAATCACTTATTACATCAAGGTTAGTTTATTGTAACTCATTGTACATCAGTCTCCCCCAAACTGCGCTTTCTCGCCTGCAGCTAGACTTTTAACAGGGTCAAGAGAGAGAGATCACATTTCCTCCGTTTTAGCATCTCTACACTGGCTTCCTGTGAAATTCAGGGTCGATTTTAAAATTCTGATTTATGTCTACAAGGCACTATGTGGTCTCGCACCCCAATATATCAGTGACCTTCTACTCCCTTACTCCCCTACCAGAGCACTCAGGTCTTCTGATCAACATTTATTGAGAGTTCCTCGTTGCTGCTATAGATCTAAGGGTGATCATGCCTTTTCTGTGGTAAGTCCTAATCTATGGAATTTTCTCCCTTTCCATGTGAGGTCAGCTTCATCATTAGCCATTTTTAAATCTTCTTTGAAAACATATTTTTATTCTGTAGCTTCTGAATTGAATAGTTTAAAATGGATAAATACATGATGCTATATTTAAAAGTTTTTATTTATTTTATTATGTTTTATATTTAACTTTATTTATTTCTTTGATCTGTAAAGCACTTTGGGTCAACTTCTATTGTTTTTAAAGTGCTCTATAAATAAAGGTTGACTTGATCCTTCTATCTTTGTCCATTTGGAAGACCCATTTGCGACCGAGCTTTAACTTCCTGGCTAATGTCTTGAGATGTTGCTTCAATATATCCACATAATGTTCCTTCCTCATGATGCCATCTATTTTGTGAAGTGCACCAGTCCCTCCTGCAGCAAAGCACCGCCACAACATGATGCTGCCATCTCCATGCTTCATGGTTGGGATGGTGTTCTTCGGCTTGCAAGCCTCACCCTTTTTCCTCCAAACATAATGATGGTCATAATGGCCAAACAGTTAAATTTTTGTTTCATTAGACCAGAGGGCATTTCTCCAAAAAGTAAGATCTTTGTCCCTATGTGCACTTGCAAACTGTAGTCTGGCTTTTTTATGGCGGATTTGGAGCAGTGGCTTTTTCCTTGCTGAGCCGCCTTTCAGGTTATGTCCACATAGGACACGTTTTACTGTGGATATAGATACTTGTCTAGCTGTTTCCTCCAGCATCTTCACAAGGTCCTTTGCTGTTGTTCTGGGATTGATTTGCACTTTTTGCACCAAACTACATTCATCTCTAGGAGACAGAATGTGTCTCCTTCCTGAGCAGTATGATGGCTGCGTGGTCACATGGTGTTTATACTTGTGTACTATTGTTTGTACAGATGAACATGGTACCTTATGGTGTTTGGAAATTGCTCCCAAGGATGAACCAGGCTTGTGGGGGTCCAAAAAAATTTTTTCTTGATTTTCCCATGATGTCAAGCAAAGAGGCACTGAGTTTTAAGGTAGGCCTTAAAACACATCCACAGGTTCACCTCCAATTCCATACACCTCCTATCAGAAGCTCAGTGGCTAATTGCCTAAAGGCTTGACATCATTTTTTGGAATTTTCCCAGCTGCTTAAAGGCACTTAGTGTATGTAAACTTCTGACCCACCTGAATTGTGATATGGTCAATTAAAAGTGAAACAATCTGTCCGTAAACAATTGTTGGAAAAATTAGGCTACTTGTGTCATGCAAAGTAGATGTCCTAAACGACTTGCTAAAACGATAGTTTGCTAATATTAAATCTGCGGAGTTGTTAAAAAAATAGAGTTGCCTGTCTGTCCGTCTGTCTGTCCATCTATCTATCTATCAATCATCTATTCTCACT
This sequence comes from Myxocyprinus asiaticus, assembly GCF_019703515.2. Taxonomy (NCBI): domain Eukaryota; kingdom Metazoa; phylum Chordata; class Actinopteri; order Cypriniformes; family Catostomidae; genus Myxocyprinus; species Myxocyprinus asiaticus. The sequence goes on from NC_059381.1 coordinate 6,215,668, forward strand.
CTTTTTCTTTCTTTCATCTCTTTATCTATTATTCTCTTTCATTTTTCAATATTTGATATCCAGATATCAAACAATGGCTGGCAAAAATTGTTTTACAATTAAATAATAGCAAAACCGAAGTTCTGATTTTTGGTTCCTCCACGTCCTCCTTACCTGGCCTGGTTGCCCAGTTAGGTCCTCTGTCGTCAAATGTACAAGATCATGTAAGGAGTCTTGGAGTGATTTTAGACTCCTCGTTACTTTTCAATAAGCAGATCAGTGCTGTTGTCAAGGGTAGCTTTTTCCACCGGAGATCTATCGATAAAATAAAACATTTTCTTTCCCATAAAGACTTGGAAATTGTAATCCACTCACTTAATACATCAAGGTTAGCCAATTGTAACTCATTGTACATTGGTCTCCCCCAAACTGCACTTTCTCGCCTGCAGCTAGACTTTTCACAGGGTCAAGAAGTCCCGTTTTAGCATCTTTACACTGGCTTCCTGTGAAATTCAGGTTCGATTTTAAAATTCTGATTTATGTCTACTAGACACTATGTGGTCTTGCACCCCAATATATCAGTGACCTTCTCCTCCCTTACTCCCCTACCAGAGCACTCAGGTCTTCTGATCAACATTTATTGAGAGTTCCTCGTTGCTGCTATAGATCTAAGGGTGATCATGCCTTTTCTGTGATAGGTCCTAATCTATGGAATTGTCTCATGGAAAGGTCAGCTTCATAAATCTTCTTTAAAAACATATGTTTATTCTGTAGCTTTTGAATAGATAATTGAATAGTTTGAAATGGATAAATACATGATGCTGTATTTAAAGGTTTTTATTTATTTTATTATGTTTTATATTTAACATTATATCAGTCATTCTGTCATTATTTATTTGTTTGATCTGTAAAGCACTTTGGGTCAGCTTCTGTTGTTTTTAAATGTGCTCTATAAATAAAGGTTGACTTGACTTGATTTGATCCTTCCTTCCTTCTTTCTATATCTTTCTATAACTGCCGTATCTATCTATCTGTCTATCAATAGCTGTCGTATCTATCTATCTGTCTATCTATCTATCTTGTGTCTATCTATTGAAAATTGTGGTATCTATCTATCTACAGTATCTATGTGGCATCTATCTATCTATTGAAAATTGTGGCATCCATGCATCAGTCTATCAATCATCAAATTCAAATTGACTTTATTGGCTTGACTGTAAATTAATATAATATTGCCAAAACAAAGGTTGTATGTAAATAAAAATAAAATAGAACAACATATTAATCTATAGTTTAAGGAAAGTTAGCATGTCATAACATTCCTCAACGGCAGAAGACTGCAGTGTTGACATAAAACTGAAGATCCCTAAAGGTTTAAATATACACATATATTCACATATATACAGTCAATATACTGAGGATCACTGTGGTGAACAATAAGTTAACATATTGGGGTGATACACATAAAACATATTCACCCACTGTCTCTCAGGCTGTGACACGCTAAAACGTATCTAGCAGCCAGTACTGCTGTGTGTCCCTTTCCAAGTATTTTTTTCATTTTTTTCTTGTTCTGTTGTGGTTGTAAAGTTGTTTATGTTGTTTGTAAATTAATCCATATATATATATATCCTTTGTTTCTTTAAAGTTTGGCAGTGAAGGAGAAAGTGCACCTCTGTCTGTCTGTCTGTCCATTCTTATCAATCCATCCAGTTTAGTATCTGCAGTTCCACACAAATAAAGTAAATAACATTTTGTTGATTACTCTCTGACATCTCCCATCTCTTCCTGCTCTTTTCTCCTCTGTTCTTGGCTTTCTGTTTGCTCTACTGCAGTTCCTCCTTCGGGAGCAGCAGGCAAAGTCACCGGCTCTAGGAACAGACCTTTCAAATTCATAAAATTCATAGGATTTTTCACAAATGGGTGAACACAATTTTCTACCAATTTCCTCATTATGCAAATATGCAAAATATCGCATTTAGGCCAATTACGGTCGCACACTGTTCAAAATGCAGCAGTTCAGAGCATAATTGCAGAGACTATCAAATAATTACGCTCGCTAATTGGGAATATTTGTGACAGATAAAACAAATTCTCGCGCAAATTACATTTCATTCAAGGAACCACTGTGAGCCGCTGCATTTTTATCGAAGTCTAATTTACCTTACATAATGAACTGAACTGAGTACTTGTTATCGAATTTGAACAATTCATATGACCGTAATGTGGAATGATGAAATAAATTAGAAAGAAATTTATACAATATTTTCCTGATCTAGGCCTACTTCGAGAGGCTCCCACAGTTCAGAGGAAATCTTTCATTGCATTACATTATGTGTCATGAATTGCGGCTCTAACTGTCGTGAAATCTGAAGGAAGCTGATGGGATGCATTTGTCTCTTTACTGAGGCTCATCACAGCTCCCCTGGAAGACAACAGTACATTTTTACTGTATAATGCGAATGAAACAACGGGATATCTAATAATATCAGAAGGACCAGTGACGCAAAATCTCTTCGGAAAACATACATTCTCCCAAAGCCCAGGGAAGAATGATATATATATATATATATATATATATATATATATATATATATATATATATATATATATTTTTTTTTTTTTTTTTTTTTTTTTTTTTGGTATTGTTGCACTGGCCACATCCCCAAACATTTATATCACTTAAAATCCAAAAAATGTCCCCTTTAACTTAAACGCCACCACTTAAAATAGGTGCAAATATGCTGTCTCGGATATGTCTTACTAAAAATTTGACAGTAGCCTATAATATGCCTCTATACCAGCACATGTTAAACCATGCTGCATAAAATACGCAAAGATTAAAAACTGTAAGTCTGCTCAATCTTTTCATTTTACCTATAAGGGCCAGGAAGGCCATCGGTGGCAAGGCACATTTATTTTGTTCACCTGTTCGCGAGTTATGAACTGTGATTTGTTTAATCCGTGGAAATGGTCTTGACGCTATGTAAACAAGCCGTGCGCGGAATGAGGGCGGCCATTCGCGCGTGGCAACGCTGCCTATTTGTCAAAAAGCTTCCATAAATACTGGGCCGGGCCTGAATATGGGATGTGTCCATTTTAAACAGGGGCTTAAACTCGGAGGGCACACGATAGACCATTCAGAGGTGACTGGTTAACTCCATAAATCACATCGATGAGTTTTGGAAACATGTTTGACAACATTTCACCCAGAATGTCTCAATTTGGAAATGGTGCATTTAATTTTTTTTTTTTTTTTTTTTTTTTAAGCCTAATTTGCAGCCTATTTTTGTGTTATTTGGCTAATCGAAATAAGTGAATTCATATTTAAAGTCAGTATGTGCACAATTAAGAAGTTAATTTATGCTTAGTTTTAGCAATGTTTTATTTATTTATTTATATATTTTACGAAGGTTTACATTGGATGGGGAGGTCCTCAGATATGTCTAATGTTTAATTCAATGCCATGGCCGCTAAGTATTTTTTAATTGACAAATTAGCGAGTTCTAATATACTGGAATTTAGTCCTAATTAGTTAAGCGGCTGCTCAAGGTTTGAACATTGCACCATTTATTAAGAGGTCAATTTATTATTTGTTAAGAAGCCTTTATGAAATGAAAGGGCTATTTTTCAAATCGCTCCACCCTTTAACCGTGTCCTGCTGTTTGCTGTAGTCATTATGAATTCACTTTGATTTCAATTCCACAATAATATGCTCACTAATGGCTCTAATATTGACGTTAATTGTAAGAGTCAATATTGAGGCACAGCAGGGAACCTCAGTCGGGTCAGGTCTATGCTGCAGTCCTTTACACACTGGCCAGTTGTTTATTTATTTGCGTTTATTTGGGGAATTTGTAAAATACATGTAAATTGAGACAACCGAACCTATCTACATCTTTTATTTTATTCCTCTTAAAGTAGCCCAGGAGATGGCGAAATCGTATTCCTTGCCTCCTACAAAAACCTATGAGCTTTACCCCATAAATTAACCAACCAAGGACGTTTTTATGATTTTTTCCGAACTTTAACTGCTAACCCAAACCTAACAGTCTAACCCCTTATCCAAACCCTAAACATACAACTCCATCTCATGCAAATTCGTACATATTTTACGAGTTGACTATTTCGTATGATTTGGTACGAGTTCGTTCATATACGTTTTTATTATTTCATCAGGTGCAAATGCCCAGATGTCTAATGCGGATGTAAGCGCGAGTTTCGCGCATGAGGCTTTAAGGACATGCTTATGAATATTTTGCCCTTACCCAAACCCCTCAACTAAACCTAACTAATCAGTAGCAACCTAGCCTAATCTTGACTTTAACTGGAAAATAACTTTTGTGTATGGAAGAAAGAAAATAGGCGAAGGAAGCCTATGTGATTGGTTGGTCTAAAAGTCAAGCCAAGTCCTACATAAAATATCTTACAATTTCGCAGTCTTGTACGAATATTTAGGAGTTGTCATGAGATTATGTTGCAGTTTTAAATTAGATTAAACATATACTTGCTTTACATAATTTAAATTATCCTGAAGTCCCTATAGTGCATGGGCCCTGCGGTCCCCCAGTTGAAACCACTAAAAATAGGCCATCATTCCCGCTCACTGTGGGCTATAAATGTTTTTCAGTATCCAAAATGCAAAACACTCTTTAAAGTAAAGGTTCATTAGAACTCAAAAGGGTTTTATGTGGTGCTTCAAACAACCCAGAAAACAATATGATGTTCTGAACAAATTATCTGAACATTTTTAATCTCCAAAGAACTATATAGCCAAATAAAGAACAAAATACAGCCAAAATGGCTCTAAAAAGTAAATCTAAGAACCTCAAGAATCGAAAGCAAATACACAGGCATACCCACTCCTTAATATGGTGGACAATAATGTTGCTGGACATTCAAAAGCATATTGAAGACATTGCACATACTTTCTCCGTGACTTGGTCATATTTTCCCCACAACAAGAAACCCCCAATCAAATATGCGTTTATAACATGTGGAGTGTTGACTCTGACATACACGTACACACAAAGACGACAAGGGTACCACTCTGGGCAGTCTCTGCTGTTCCCCGTCGCCCGTCTGTACACAACGTCCTTCGGCTCTCACAGGCGCATCATGTGCACAGAAGAAAAAGAGGATATTAAGTGACTCTATCTAACATCCAGGACACAATGGCGGTGATTGATGGAGGACAAAGTGGGAACAGCAGGATGGGGGGTGAGGGGAGGGGGTGTCCGTTGGGGGTCTCTGTTGAGAGCTCGTGCGCTGTCCCCGTCCGCCGTGTTTACTCACTGATGCTCTCAACAAGACAGCCATTGACACTCGGATGGATGAGCCGCGCAGAGCCAGAGGTTACCGAGGCTAGAATATAGAGCTCCTCCACGACACGCTCCCTTCACCTAATCTTCCGGCAAAATATTTATCATTATCAATTGGGGCCTGCTCCCTGACATTAGAATACCACGTATGGATAACCCCCGGGAGGAATATCGATCCATCCAGCAGTAGGCTTACACAGGCAGGCATGCAAGACTTAGGGTCATACGAGACAATAAGAATAAAAACATGGCATATCCACTACTCCGGCTTTATTAAGAAAAACAATGAACCAAATCACAGTGCTATGACATACAAAGCCCTATACGCATACGCAGTCTATAGCCCACTAAAGCCACAATTCAAGCCATGGGCGCAGCAGGTAAAAAAGCATTCAGCCTACGCCTGAAGACAATTTATATGAAGAATATTTTTATTTATAAGGTTAGTGGATGGTAAGATAAAGCATTTTAAAGGGATATTTCTCTCTTGACTCTCTAGAACTCTGAAACAGATGTAAACCCTAAATTTACATTGTGCACTGGGTATTTTTTTTCTCTAGTAGACTCGGTCTGGGTGGAATTGAGAAGATGGCAGGTCGATATTAGAAATGTCTGTTATGTATCTGTCATATTTCCAACTTTATTCCGTTTGAAGTGGAGAGAGGGAGGCGGTGGATGAATGGCAGCAGGTGCCAACGGCTTCTCTCACCCCCTTCCCTTCTCCCGTGCGCTAATTGACCGACAGCGTTCATACACACATTCTCACTAATTTTACATTTGCTATTCTGGAGGGGTAACCAGGCAGGTCTCAAGGAATACATACTATTCTCACTAACCATGCAGGCCATCGACGATCTTAAAAAAAAAAGAAAAAAAATTATCAGCTTTGTTTGATAAGGCCTCCAAGATTCAGACTCGTTT